>NW_010394615.1:52450-63103 GCF_000710305.1 Buceros rhinoceros silvestris
ATTCTTGGAGCTGGGTGGCTTTTAGTCCCAAGGCAGAAAGCCAAGTGCATTAAATTTTGGCAGACTTTTGGCTCTGCCTTCAACAAGGTTGGGCACAGTAGCTCTGGCAGGCAAATGCTTTCTTGTGTTTGTTCTGAACTGGTGCCTATCTGAAATTGTTACTGGAGTGGACAGATAATTCCCTGCCTCCAGCATCATGCTGGTGGCACCCCCATTTAATTCCCTGAGGTGTCCATGCTCTGCAGGAGGGCCTTTGAGGTGATGGAGAACAGAAGGGGCAGCACTGAGTGAGAAAAGAGACAGGAATATAATATATTTTGTGAGGAAAAACAAGTAAAAACAGCAGAGGAAAAAATGAAAGTAACTGGCAGAAAAAGAAATCTTTCCAGCAGAGGAAAAGAAGGCAGATGGGAAGGCAGGGGAGAAACAGTGAACAAAGAAAGAAATGTAGAGAAGTCAAGGAGAGGCTGGGGGAAGGCTGTGCAATCATTTGGCAACAGTTCCTCGCATTAGTTCCCTGAAAATTGTGCGAAGCGGGGGCAGAGAGCTGTGGATTACTGAAGTGTAGCACCACAATATCGTGGGCTGGCCACTAAATTACCATTCAGAGAGTCTCTTGGCTTAGCCTCGCTGCTGCCGTGAGAAAGAGAGGGATGTACGCTGAAAAACACATCTATGGGGTTGAGACTAGAAATTCCATTATATTCTTGGCACTTTGACATTTTTCCTCCCCTTTTGTGAAATCTCAAGGGAGCGCTGCCTACTCTTGCAATAATAATAATAATAAAAAAAAGGTAGCATATGAGTTGGCATGGTAACTTCATCTGCAAAGTAACTAACATGTAGGATTTGCTTCTTGATCTAGAATAATAATGTCAACAGCCCTCAGGAAGATGCTTTCTTGTGGCTGACTGCCTATTGCTGACTGGATTTCATGGTTTGCTCATGCTTGGTGGCCTTTGTGAGACTCGCCATGGTGCAGGGAAAGACCTGCACTACTCTGACACTAGGGTACAGGTTTACTGGCTTCCTGTGCCTCACCCTTTAGGCCAAAATTACTTGATCATGTCCAGCTACTGGTTTGCATTTAATTACTGTTACTCTTTGGGTTTCCTGAAAGGTCTTTAGAACTGAGTAGGTCCGAGAACTGAGCAAATTTGTTTCAATGTCCCCATCCTGGAAATGTGCTGCTGCCCAGCATGGCCAGTATCCCCAGTAACTCCTGCTCCTGAGCCCTTCCCTGCCCACAGGAATTGGCTGGGAGGCTCTGCTGCTCCTGCTAAGCCTCTCTGGGGAGGATAGACCACCTCAGAGTGATGCTGGCCAAGCAATACTCCCTTCTGTGCCTCCAAATGGAGTACGTGACCTGCTACCTTGGAGTGTCCAGGTGGGGAGAGCTCAGTGTTTAGGAAGCAGGGACAACGCAGGGGACAGAAGTGGAAACTACTTCTTGTTACCATTTTCAGAATACAGAGAAAAATAAAGCAGCCTGATACTTTATTTTGCCTGTGTTTATGGCTGAGTATTAGCTGTACGGTTGGACTCCACACATATGTGCTCCACTGCTCCTCCACCCGGGCTGGTACTCCAAGAGAAACAAGTACAAAATGCGCTGTGCAAAGAAACAAGTCTGCCTGTGAGGAGGGCGAATGGTGGGCCTCCAGCCCCAGAAGAAATTGTTCCTTTCCTAGCTGTGTTTTTATGTCTCTGCAGATGGGTGTCCTTCTGGGGCTGGTGAGCGGGCTGTGACCATCCTGGTCCAGGAGCTGACAAGCTGCCTCTGTCCTCATTGGGACCCAGGGAGAAAAGCGAAGGGCCAGGGGATCATCCAGAGAAAACTTTTCTTTCTGTGGCACGGCTGCTTCTGGGAGCTGGTTTCTCTTCTCACTTCTTGTTTTAGATTCCTGCATCCCTCAGCCCTTCCTTTACACGGGTCCCACGTAATTTATTTTGGTCCCAATGAACAGACACTGTCGCACTGGTGTAAAGATGATTTGGATGAGAGTGGCTTGTTTTAAACGAGCACAAATCTGGCAATACTGGGTCTGGCCACAGGTCCATCTAGCCCAGCGCCCTGCCTCTGAAAGCCATCATAAACAGGTGCGCAGAGAAAAGTAAGACGAAAACAGATACCTCAGATACTCCTCCAGCTTCTAACCAGGGAAGCTCAGGAGCTTCTTGGGCTAAACACAGTTTCCAGTGTGCATGTAGCAACACTCAGGACGTTCCTTTTCCAGGAACTTCTCCAGCTTCCTCTTGAACGCACATAACCTTTTAACATTCAACACCCCAGGCAGTGAGGAGACCCACATGGCCACCCACTCTCTGAAAAAACGCCTTCTTTTTCTTGTTTTGAAACTGGGCTTCACTTTGAAGCAGGATTCGCTTTCTGCCCCTAATTCCTGTACTGGAAGAGACAGAGAATGTGTCTTTCAGTGTACAGGAGAAAAGATTTCAGAAGTCACCTTTTAATAACTCTGTGCTCTGAAAAGTGAGTTATACTGCTTTAGCACCACTGATTTTAATTCAGTGCAGCTAAGCAGTTCTGAACAGATCACATACCAGCCCTTTGTGGTTTCCACAGCCTCTGCAGGCTCCATCCTTGTTTGCTAAATTAACACAACTGCAAAAAAAACAAGATATAGGGTACCCAAATCCTTTCTGGGCCAGAGTTCTTCTAGTTCTTCTGACACGTCAGATGCTATCATAAAAGATAAATCTTTCTGCACCCCTCTCCTCTCTTGCAGCCTTAGACTGTCACTATCTAAGCAGAGCTGCATCTTGCTGTGTGCCGGCTTTGCTATCCCAGAGAGAGCGTGGTGAATGCAGAGATACCTGAGTGAATTTTAAATGAGTAAACTCTGTTCCTGCTAGTAGTGGCCAGCAGCTAATCTCACTGGGCTCCAGTAGCCTTCAGCCACCATGTTTCTGCCTGCCCCAGCATCCATTGGACCCCAGGTGGGGAGCTGCTGTCCCCAGCCTGCCCCAGGGGATCCCACAGACACCCAGGCTGTGCTCTGCCCTTTTGAGACTGCGCCAGCAACAGCGGGTCCTGGTCCACATGCAGGCACTGGGGTCTGCTGGGGCCCCACGCAATCTCAGCCTCCTGTTGGGGAGGGGGACTTCATCCTTGAGGACATGTGGTACATTTCCAAATGCAGGCCCTTGCATCCCTGCAAGCATCTTTTAAATGTGAGGGGTGTCTGGTTTTAAGGATTTTTATATCACACAAAGCTATTTAAAACGGCTGACTGAAAACCTCTTCAAGGGAAGATTTATAAATGTTTGCATCCAGTTCCCAGTGACACAATAAAAATATATTGTACTTTAGGTAACTGTTTTGCCTAGGGGAGTCCCAGTAAAATCAATGATCTTTTTTTTTTTCTTTAAGTGAGTAAGAAGCTCTAAAGCCCTTTATTTCCTTCACTGATCAGTGACTCAGAAATATTCTTCAGTAAGAATCTCTTCCCCGTAGAACTCCCTTTATTTTTTCTGTCTGTACTGGAAAAAGAGGCTATCAAGACGCAAAAGCAGCTACCGCACCAACTTTTTTCTTGCTTTATCTCTAAAGAAAGTCTGAAGCAAGCAGGGTTATCTGAGAATTGCTTCAGGGTTTCCAGACAATCTTTGTAAATGTGGGGTGATCAGGCTCCATTTACAGCCTTGCAGGAGTTTCAAACCCTCCAGCACTTGACTCCTCACCAGAGCTGTCTGTGAGGTGCTCCTGTCCCGTGGTCCCTGACATAGCCCTCATGAGAAGAGACCCAACACACGCAGAGCAGAACCAAGGGTGTGACAGCATCAGTGTGGCTAGCAGCGAGCAGAAGTGGCAGGCAGCCTTGGGGCACTGTCTGTGGACCAGGTGATGGTATGAGTTTGATCTCCTCAAGAAAACCTCATTCAGGAAAAGGAGAGACGGAGAGTGTGCTTTATGTTTCTTTTGTGAGGATCACATAGTAATGCAAGGAAAAGAACCGCGGTGCCTTTTCACAGCCTTGATGAGCACTTCTCAGTGCTCCAGGCTCTGGTGCTGGGGCTCAGCGCACCACTGCTAGTGCTTGGAGGCACCATGCATCCTCCGCGTGGTGTCTCAAAGTGATGATGGGGGAGGCAGGCAAAAGGAAGTTCAACTCTCTATTTGGTGGGGTTTTTTTCCTATGCTCAGGGCAGGGAAGAGGCTCTGGGCAATCCAGCTGTGCCCAAAGCCCTGCTGCTGTGAAAGGAGAGGATGAGGGACTTGTCACACCTTGGGGATGGACAGAGGCTGCTGATGTGGTGTGTTGGCAGGGACTTCTGTTGACAGGTAACCACAGAGAGACTTCACACGTCATTTCACTCCAGCAAGAAATCATTCTCTTTGCATGGGGCTTCTGTGAAACAATGCGGTGCTGCAGACAGCAGGCAGCAAAGGGCTCCACTGAAGAGGAGTCATTAAATTCACAAGGATTTTCAGAAGATGAGAAGTGATACAGAGCAGGTGAAAACCCTTCACAACTTTTTTTTACCATGGAGATCTCCTCAGGGTTGATTTTTAAATTGGTGTTGATGATAGGTAAATATTGACCATCAGCTGATGATTTCCAGCTGAAGCATGTGAGCTAACAAAACTCCGTAACTATGGCCAGTGCTGGGATTGATGTTTTCTCCACAGCTGTGTGTGGTATTGCTAAAGCAAACCAATAAAGAAGCATCTCCGAGGCCTTGAATTTGTGCTTTGGGATGGTGTTAGGTGAGCTGTGATCCTGCCTGTTCCCTGGTGGGTGATGCTCCTCTGATCCTCCAGAGGGTCAGGGGAAGCTGGAGGAAAGAACTGAGACTGAATGTGGGTGTGGGTGAGTGCACAAAGCTGCTAAAACTCCTGTGTGAGAGGATCACTCCTGGAGCAGAGGGTCCTGGGGTGAGAAAATGACTGTAGCTGGAGCTGGGATTGGGTCTGCACATTTGTGTGCTGGTGCATGCTCCAGCAGGGCCCTCCCTGGCTTGGGAAATCTCTTCCCCGTGGAATCTGAAGTTGTTAGGCAAGACCACTGGGAGCCTGCTTTTATTGTTTAATCTGCTGATTTTCTGAGAACTCAGGATGTTTGCAGCCCTTGCGGTTAGCACTACTGGAACTTCAGCGCCTGAAGTGCTTTGTTGCTGGTGAGGACTGAGCTGCATCCCATAATTGGCAGGTTGCTTTAGATGCACTTGTGTGGAGAGACGGCTGTTGTGAAGAGCGCCTTTGCTGCCTCTCTTGAGAGCCTGCTGGGTCCTTCATGTCAAACCATGTAAGGAGGCCCCAAGCCTCCACAACTGGGCTTTGAGGTCTGCAGCTTTTGCTCAAGAGTCTTGGGCTATTATTTCCCTCTCTGCCAAATACCTATAAAAGTGACAGCAGAGATGTGACCACGGTAGGTTTCTGACTCTGCACTGCACTGCTAGGAAGAAGTACAATATCAAGTGCTCTATGGTCTTCTTTTAAAGGAAAGTCTCATCCCTCAGAGAAAAATCAAAAGAAGAACACAACAACTCATTTTTTGTGCTTGAGCCATTTTGATTTACGTGCTGTTCAGGCCACTGAAGCGGACCAGTGGCACTGACTGTTCCTCCATCAGCTCTGGGACCATTTGCAGTGAAATGAGATGTTTTGTTTTGCTTTGTGTCAGGGTCATGAGGATGCTGAAATGTCATGTTGTGGACATTTTGGTGCCTGTGCATCCACATGAAAATGCAATTACCCTGGAATTTTGCTTCCTGATGTCTATATGCTTACTTCTGAGGTTTTTTCAGAATAATTTCTTCCTCTTTTGCACAAGCCAATGTTTTGCCAGAGATGCTCAAAATGTTCTGTGAATGAGCCCAAGGAACAGATTTCTTGGCTGGCTTGGCAAGACTCCTCCAGTGTAAGGTGGTATTAGAAGACAATGATTTTGGATTGCTATTAAAAAGCTTACAAGTCTGTAAATTATTACATGAAGTTGTCTAGCAATGTTGTCTTACGAAGTTATGTAAGTCTGCAATAAAAAATGTTTTAAAACTTGTCTGCCTTTCCTTTCCCAAGAGTAATGTTATATCATAAGACAGAAGTCAAAGTAGCATCAATGCACCAATTCAAAGGCAAAAATGTGGCTTTTTAAGATTACATTTAATGCATAAAAAAAAATTAGGCCTTTCTGCAGCTGTATGAACAGCTGAGACTCTTTTTATTACAGTATTATTAATGCTGAGTGTCATTAGATGGAAGACAGCCTGGGGCACCTCAAAGCCCAAAAAGTCTAACAAGGAGGTTATAGCAAGCCAAAAGGTCAGGCAGCCTGTAAGGGCCCTGCTGGTCCTGCAGGGATTGTGCTACTTGAGACCAGTTTGGTTCTGATGCTGCTGGTAAGTGCAACCTCTGATCATTGTGACACACTCCTCATCTGCCAGGTGGAGGAGGCAGAGCTTGTCCCTGCCAGAAGCCTTGTAATGGACAAATGCTTTGAATTTTCTCAAACTGTTCCCTTACAAAATCACTGCTGTAGTTGTTTTCCTGTTGCAGGGGTCACAGTAGGCTGGTTTTCATTTGGGATATACCTACAAGAGAGTTCGTTTAGAGATCTGTTTCACAGCTTTGATAGGACATACCCAAGACATTTCTTCTCTCCTGTGCTGTTTGTACAGCTGTGGGTGAACTTATGCGCTATAAGATCTCAGCAGTTTTCATTATGTCTGGTCATTTTATTCTGAACATCTGCTTCAGGCATTTATGATAAAAGTTGTTTCATGGCTCTTGGCTGGACTTACGTCTCTTCTTAGACTCTGACCTATGCTTAGGGCACTATTGCTAAGAGCCCCAGCTTGGTGCTGAGAGTGCTGGAATTCTGCTGATGCTGAAATAAAAAATAGAAAAAAAAATAAAAGAAGTGCTATCCACTGTGGATGAAGCCATCAGATTTAGGAAAACTGCTGTCTAGGTAAGTAAATCAATCAGAAATTCTCAAGGATCCTGTTTCTAGGAGATGATAAGAGGACACACTGAGGTTCTTCTGTCTGATTTTAAGCTTTATTTGCTGGTAGCTGGTTCAAACTAGGCTGTCTGTACACTGTTGCATCCCGTTTATCACTCTGGAGACAAATGTTGTTAGATAAGCCCAGATTCCTGACCATACTGTCCAAACCTGGAACTGTAATTGCCATGGAAAAAAAAGCCAGTTCCTTCAGAGAAGTGAGTATTGGTTCCACCTCAGAGAAGGAGAAGCTTTTGATTTTGTTGCTTAGTGGTAGCACTGAGCATTTATTAACTCATTAATGGAGATCACATTTGGTGTCTGGATGATTCCTCTAGATTTAGGTAACTAATAATTTCTAGCAGACCACAAATCTTCAGCCTGAAGGAGAGAAATTAAAGGAATGTAAGAGAGGTCTATGAAATCATGAGAAAATGGAAGAGTTGAATGTTGGATGGTCATACCCTTTCCCTGGCAGTAAAAAAAGTGAAGATCATCAAGTGTAATTAGCAGGAGGTTGGCTCCAAATGTAGAAGAGGTTAATTTTTTCCACACCGCACAGTTCAGCTGTGAATTGTGTTGCCAAGGAATGTTGTAGATGGCAGAATTTTACAAGGATTCACAAAATGAGTAGGTAGCCAAGGAAAATCAAAATTCACTGAAGGCAATTAAGTACAGTGATGGTCTCCTGGCTCAGTAAGACCTTATGTCACAGATGTTTGGGGTGGGGAATGAGGGGAGTACACCTAGGGGAGAAAAAAAATAAAAATCACTGTATGCATGCCCCATACCTGTGTTCTTTCTCTAAACTTCTCTTGTTGGCTGCTGGTGGAGCCGGGGGATGAAGGGCCAGATGGACCTTCAGTGTGTGTGAACCAGTGTGACTACTCTGGTGTTGGAGATTATCTGCCTTGGAAAGTCTCTGCCTACCCTCTCAAAGGCTTGCAGAAAGCAAATACAATATAGACACATGATAGCTGCTAGTCTTCCGTTTGTTTAAATGATGTGGAAAATATGGTCAATGCAAGAATAGGACAAAACCCAAGTTGCATGGGAAGCCTATTCTTGACAGTGTTGTGGGCTCTGCTTAGAGCTGTTAAGCAAAAAGAATTGCCTTGGAACAGGCGATGGCACATTTCCATCCTGATCGCTACAGTGGTTTAAATCTGTTGATGGAATTTTGAACCCCCCATCCTTATGGGTAGTTCCTTTCCCAGGCTCAGCTGAGGAGATGTAGCTTTGTTTTGAAGCTTTCTTTACAGAACCACTGGAAGAAAATGGCAGGATTTTTACCCCAGTGTGTTGCTCTGTGAGTCTTTACTTTGTTGGCAAATAGCTTTGAAATCCTCCAAGGTGATAGTTGTGGTGATTAATATCGAATTAAGATAAATATTAATTTTGTTCCAGTAATATCTGTTCAACATAATGAGTAAAAAAAGTCCACTTAATGTTTTCTCTGTCCTTCATAGACGGAGAGAATATTTCCGTATTGGTTTTGATTGAGACACTCTAGGTGCAACTGGTTCACTTGCAGGTCTCTCATACACTTTCTTGCTTGCCACTTTATGCTCCTGCGCAAACCTATCAATAATATTTAGATCTTTTCTCTAGCTGATCTTTTGCAGGATCAGCCTGGAACATATTTTTCATCAGTCTTTTTCTCCTATCTATTAATAGTGAGGATATTCAGAGCAGCCTGGTTATTTTCATGGTATTTTGAGATAATTTTTACCTTTTACCTCCTTCTTTTGCACAGCGTCACTCTGACACAGGGCAGTTCCCGTCTTCCTCCAGGCAGGGTGCCTCAGAGATTCATCACTTTATTGTTCTTCAGTTTGAGGAAACCTAATCTTGGCTGTCTGCACTCACTCGTGCTGAGCAGATCACTGCTCTCTCCATCTTGCCTATGACTCGAGCTTATTTTCCATCTGGTGTCTCTGTAGGTGCATTCCTATTGCTCCAGCCTTGCTCTTCCAGGTCCTGAATTCTGGCCAAGACACTTTGGTTAGGACTGGTCAGTAGAGGACCACTAGCTGGTCCAAAGCTCATAAATAGTCATCAGCATGCTCTTTCCTCCACCTGAGAAATACATTCTGACGGGCTGAATTGTCAGCCTTGTCCTCCATCTAGAGGCTCCAGTCCTCACCTCCATTTCTAGACCCGAGAAGCCAGTTTTGCATGGCCTGCATGCTCATATCTATCTCCTAGACTCCTGTCACTGTCAAGGTCAGAAATCCACCATCTCCCATGCACTGGGAATACAAGGGGAATACCGGGAATCTTGCACAATGTCCTACATGCTACTTTCTCTTACATTTATGGTAAGAGGAAGAAGTAGCAAAGAATGCACAAAGCTAATGAGAAATGGGCACTCAGTCAACTTCATTGTTGAGGGATGGTATAAAAATTGTTTTGTTTCATTGTTGAGGATGATATAAAAATTGTTTTGTTTCTTCTTTTCACATTAGCAATTCAGGTCTTGCCTACCCTGTTTGTTTTTTCTTCACTGGAGAACTAATAGTATTATGACAGTGCAAGTAAAAACTGACAAATTTCAAGTAGAATTGCTTTTCCTACAAAATGTTTTAAGTAGTCTGTATTTAGCTAACATTTCCCTAACTCCACGCCTCACCAACAGTTGGAAGAGAAAATCTTTGCAGTTCAACGCCTCCTCCTCTCCCTCTTTCACTAGAAGCTGCAAACCCTCCCACTCCACTTCTCTAGATCTTCCATGGAGACCTCTGCCAAAACACAACTTGATGTTTGATATTTTTTTTAGGTAAGGAAAAGTAGAAAACAAAACATTTCCAGCCTCCCATACACAAAGAATCAGAACAGGGCACGAATCCAATTTGTTTCCCTCCCCGTATTTCCTGAACATGTTCTCTCGCAGAGGCAATAAAGGCACTCTGCTACGTGCTCTGCCCACCAGCCTCACTGTGGCTCTCTGGCAGGAACAGTATCAAGGCTATCTCCAATGTGACCCTGTTCTTCAGGGCAGGCATGAAAGCAGGGGCTTTCCCAGGCTCCTGAGCGTCTGGCTGCAAATGAGATCCTGTCTTTCACAGTTCAGGATGAACTCTTCAACAATGCTGCCAGATCACAGTGAAGATTCTGGGTCTCCCTTGTAGTCATCGTTTTTGTAGCTGTTAATCATTTCTTCTGCAATTTAGAATCATAGAATCATTTTGGTTGGAAAAGACCTTTAAGATCATCAAGTTCAAGCGTTAACCCAGCACCACCAAGTCACCACTGAACTATGTCCGTCAGCCCAACATCTACATGTCTTTTAAATCCCTCCAGGGATGGGGACTCCACCACTTCTCTGGGCAGCCTGTTCCAATGCTTCACAACCCTTTCAGTGAAGAATGAAGAATTTTTTTCTAATATCCAAGCTAAACCTTCCCTGGTGCAACTCGTCCTATCTTGTTCCTCTTGTCCTATCACTTGTTTCTTGTGAGAAGAGACCGACACTCATCTCACTACAACCTCCTTTCAGGTAGAGAGTGATAAGTTCTCCCCAAGCCTCTTTTTCTTCAGGCTAAACAACACCAGTTCCCTCAGCCGCTCCTCACAGGGCTTGTGCTCTAAACCCTTCACCATCTTCATTGCCCTTCTCTGGGCGTGCTCCAGGACCGCAATGTCCTTCTTATAGCGACAGGCCCAAAAATGAACATAATATTCAAGG
>NW_010394616.1:0-3101 GCF_000710305.1 Buceros rhinoceros silvestris
TATATTATATATAAAATCTATTATATACTTATGATAATATTTATTATAATTTATTATTTTTTAATGACTGAGAAGGATGTCAGTGTGCTAACTGATCGGAGAATGAACTTAACTGATGAGAGAAATGCAGTTTTGGTGTATCTGACAAGATACTTGCCCTGGCAGTAGACAAGTATCTGCCATTCATTAGGCTGCTTAGTGGGACCTCTTCTGGTACACTCTGTAATCTCTGCCTGCTGGTGCTCTAAACAAATGAGTTCAAACCACAGTGAGTGCAGAGAGAGGATATTTTGGGGGAATGTAGGGTTTATCCTTTGTTATTGACATGAAAAGACCAATGCTTGTTTAGATTTTAAAGCCTGCACTGTATTTTCATGTGTGGAGAAATGGAAGGAGAAGTGTGTGTGTGTGTGTGTGTGTGTGAGGGGTGTCTTAAAAAAAAAGACCCAACCCGTAACTGAGAGAAAAGGGGGAAAAAAAAATCCAAAACATTGGTCTAGGAATTCTTTTTAAAGGATTAGATGCCCTTACTCCCTACGGTGCTGGTGGTTAGATTTAGTAACCTTAAGGGTCAGTTTTAACCTTCAGTCTCATTTGTGGTTTATGTGTAAGTATTTCTGAGGCTTTCTCTTCTGCTGGAAGTATGTGCCCTGACCGCTTTTGCAGTACTTATGACTGTTGGCAATGAGTCCTTAAAAAACACCTCCTTTGTAAGGATCACTTTTAAATTGGTTTATGTTCTTGTGATCTGTCTGTTCCCAGTACAGGGAAAGCGGGTATGTGATTTTGAACTGGAGCCAAAGTAGCATCTTCATGGCTTAACAGCTTAAATGACTCTTGCCTCTTGTTTACCAGGAGGTTATACAGAGATGCTGAGCTGCTTTTTCCCTAGTTCTCTAGCAACCCTTAGAGTCAACTAAATCTTCACAAGCCTGTTGGAGGTATTCTGAACACCCAAATGTAGCTGTGCTGTAAAAGTCAGTAGTCAGCTCATGTGCACTGCTTTATAAATTATTACAAGTCAGTTTTAATTTTAAAGATTTCACATGGATTAGAATTGTTATGCTTTTTGAAAATGTGGTCTCAGCAATGAATAGGGAAATAAACCTGTATGTATCGGCCCCTTTTAACCCTCCAAGGTGATGTTAGCCTTTCTGTGGATGTGCTTCTGATGCTTTGAGAGGTGCACATATTCCTCTGACTCTGAGCCTTATGTTGTACAGCTCAGTTTCTCCCTTTATAGAATGGTGTTATATTTATATACCTATGTAGTATGTTTTTAAAATCCAAAGATGAAAAGTGCAACCACAGAGGTATATCCACACTACAGGGTAGGAGAAGTGGTTAGTCAGAGTGTGGAAGCACATGGTTATATAATGACCAAGTTAACCGAACAAGAAATGTGGTATGAGAGGGGAAATAAATTGTCACAGAGCTCTGTTGCATATCAGCAGAATGTGTCTAGAACCCAGGTACACTCTTTGAATCATGCTTATATATCTCTGAAATACTTAAAAGTTTGCTATGCAAAATACTTCAGTGTCATTCATCATTATGTGCCCAGGAGAATTTTATTTGGGATTCTGCAAAATCTTCCTGATTGTTGGTGCATAAGAATTGGCAGTCTTGACTCTGGTGGAACTGATATGCTGTCATTCATTTAGGATTTAGATGAAATAGTTCTATTTCTCCCCTCCCTTTATCCTTCCCATTTCTTCTAGAAACCCATCTAGTAAACCAGAGGGGTATTGATTTGGTGAAGTTTTAGCCATGTAAAATGGAAATAATATAAAGAGAAAGAATATGGAGAGATTAAGAGAGTTGGTTCCTGTTCTATTAATAAGTGTACTTGTCTACTGTCTTCTGGTATTATCTGTGGTTTGGAAGTGTTTGGGCCCTTATCTACCGGAAGACTATCCAGGAGACATCTGTCATGAAACTTAGCTTCAATATATGCACAGTTGGTATTAAGAAGATAATGACTTCTCCATTTCAGATGGTTCTTTGTTTTAATAGCAACAGTCAGTAATCCAGGTTTCTAAATTTACGTGTATTATATGATTTTACTTTAAACGTCCCTATTGCTGTTACAGACTTTGATTTCACTTCACAGAAAGAAAATCTTATACATTTTACAGGAACTGTACTCAGTTTCTTTTCAATTCTGAATCAGAAAAGCGTCGGATTTTAGTCAGCTGAGAGGGAGTAAGATGTTTCTAGTAAGTATTATTGCAGTTGTTCTTTCATCTCCTGATAGCTGAGCAGTGATCCCAACTGCCATCGCTGGCATTGCCAGCCTTCTACCAAATGTAGCAGAGCTCTGTACGTGACCTCTCTGCTGGCAAGTTAAGCTGTCTGGGTCTCAGAGGGAACGTGCATGGTATCTCACAGTTGAGGAGAGAATATCCTGTCACTGTTAAGGATGTCAACACTTGCGTATGCTAAGAAATTTCTAGGAGAATTTTGTTTACGTGAAGAATAAAACCTTTCACAAAAAGCAGGATTAACTACAGCAATTTGTTGTTAGCTCTGTGGTAGTCTAAGATTCAGGCTTTAACAGTGTGTCTTGGAATGTATTAAATTATCTGCATGTATTGAAAAGGTAAATTAAAAAAACACATTAACAACTCTGAATCTTTCTTAGGCTGCTAGATATCCTGTGGTGAACAAAACTACCTGCCAAACCCTGTTTTTCATTTTGGGTGCTGGAATATTTGCACAGCTGTATTTTTATGACAGTATTTTCTGTGTTAGGTTGGTTGGCCTATTGTGCTGTTACCAGAGAGCCAGCTAGTAGAAGGGGGTAACCTTATTTAAACCTTCCTATCAGTAATGCGAAAATAAGGTTGCTCTAAATGTTGCAGTACAATTGAGTTGTTTTGGAAGGACCAGTAGGAACCTGTACCTGCCTGCCTGTTTGAGGGGCTGCAGAAACCTCACCCAGAGGGCTTTAGATGATAGAGTGACTTCACAGTGATGCTGGAATCCTTCCCTCGCCCATATGAGATTCAGTCACATACTAGAACTCCTGGTCTCCGTTAGTTTGAGGAAGAACAGGACTGGCACTGATACAAGGAAAGGAAAAAGTAACATTCTTTCCC
>NW_010394616.1:3225-12767 GCF_000710305.1 Buceros rhinoceros silvestris
CACTGCTGAGTGAAGGTGCCACGGACCAAGTTCTGAGGAAGTGTTTGAAACAGAGGCACAGGGTGACTGGGTTACTTATAGCAGAGCTGGGCTGGACTGTATGGAGAGGCATGACGTGAAGGGTGAGGCTAATGTTTTTAGTGCATTGGTAATACAGCTGTCAGTAATTCCAGTATCAGCATACGAGCGGAATCATAGCAACACTGTACAGTACAGAGCACTTTTTTTCTTTAGTCTTTCACACAGGTGACCATACGGGACAGATTGACCTCGGCTTGGTTGCCAGATGCTCACCCAGCTGCTATCACTCCCCCTCCTCAACAGGCCAGGGAGAGAAAATGGGTTGGAAAAGCTTCTTTAGATGGATGAAGAAATAAAGACATTGTCCTGTAGGCCCAAAAGAGTATGTAGAAAAGAGTTTACTGACAGTTTTCCACTGGAACCTCTTCCTGGCAATAGAGGCACATTGAAAATACTCAACGGTTTCTCAGTGAGTTTTCAATTTTGGGGATAACTTCTTCAATTTCCGGGATAATCTGAATTCTGGCAAATTCATTGATTCGACTAAGATGGTTTTCCCATCACTTTCTTATCTGTGGAAACATTCAGGAAAGGAAAGATTTTCTGACTGCTTAGCAGTTAAGTGTGGGATACAGACCTTTCTTCAGAGTCGTTACTTGATGGCAGAGCAATCATTGCTTCTTGAGCTGTCTACCAAATATTCTATTGCAGTTAGTATATGTGGCTGAAATTTTGAAATAGCAGAAGTATTTGTTCTGATTATACTAAAGCGAATTGTCAGTTCTCTGAAACTGTGCTGTAGTTTGTATACAGAGCTGAGTCTTTTGGCTAGAAATAATTTCAACAGAATATAAAGGAATTTTAAGGGTAAGGATTGGAATAGTAAATTTTGGCTACCAGGAACTGAGTTTTCTGTACCAGTATTTAATCCTGTTTGCTCATTATATTTTCGCATATAACAGAACCGTTTTAGATACACTACCAGTGTTAAGAGGCCATGGACTGACCCAAAGTGCTTCATGCTGCCCAGGAATCTTTAGACCAATCAAGTGCATTTTCTATGAGTAAAAATTAGCAAGCTTAAAGGTTTGTTATAAACAAGATTTTTATAAATATGAGGGAATTTGACTCATAACTGCTTTTCAGATTAAGAATACTTTATTCACCTCCACCTTGTAAGACCTAAGTTAAATCTGCCTTCAAGACGTGTCGATACATTGCATCTTTAAAAACCTAAGCAGTAATCAGTTGGAGGTGGGGAGTTTTTCCTTTGTCATTAATAGGGATGGTATTATTTTCTAACAAGTGAAGGGAACACAGCAACATTCATGGTATTACTAAAGAAAAGAACACCGGTCAGAATTAAGAGAAAGAATAAGGTCATTACAAATAATAATGTAAGTATAGGTGTTTTCTGTGGTGGTGGTGGTTAAAAAAAATCTTAAATCGTTTGGAAGAAACAGAATCTTTTGTGTTTCAGAATGAGGTGATTTAATACAGAGTCATTTCCTAAGGAGAGGGGGTTGTTGGTGGCTAAGCATGCAACAGAATAATATAGTAGTAACTGGGGGAAAAATGTGTAACAGCAAAAATAAAATACAGTACAGGGAAAGAAGCTCTAATAATAAAAATGCATGTTTCCTTTGTTTTATGTGCTATTTTAACTTTGACTCTTCTTTTTCAGCTGAATTCATTCAAAAAGCACAGTATACTTGTAAGTCTTCCAATAAGTATCCATCAACAAAAGAAAATAAATTTTCCTTTCATGTGTATGCGTGCACATTGAGCAGGAAATACTGAAAACAAACCAAATGCATTATCCCCTCTGATGGAGAAAAGCAGCTATATTTCTTCCAAGACTAATATTCTCTCAAGTTATTTAGGGCTGTCTTCCCCCAGTCTAATTCCCAACCACATCATGATACATTGCCATCTTTTGCTAGTTTTTTTTTCTTTTTTAATGAGTTTTGCAAATTCTTCTTGTATTTACCTGGAAAATATAATGGCAATAATGAGAAGTTTTCTCATCCCTAACTCATTCTCAAATTTATCAGCAGTTCATCTTGAGTGTGTTCTGCATGGGTTAGTAGCTGTGCAGACAGTATGCTGCTCTGCCTCCGTACTTCAGTGTATGCCTTGATGTGTGTCTGTGGATTAAAGGGGCAAGGGTATCCTTTCCCTGGCACCCAGCGAAAGAAAGAGAATTAGTCAGTCACTGCTGGCTGTGAATGCAGTTGAAGAGTGCAGTAGCCATGCTGTCTCTGACAAGAAGTTTGCATTTTCAGGCAGGTTTGTGATAAGGTTTTTAGAGGACTTTTCTTGTAGGCTTTCACTGAAGAGAAAGGACCAATGACAATAAACTGTAGAAGCGGGAAGAGGTTATTTTGTCTGAGCCCGTTCATAATTTCTTTCCCTGTTTTTTATTTTAAAATAAAATAATCACATTCATTTATTTTAGACGTACTTGGTGAAATCTGTTCTGCCCACATAAAGCTTAACTCTTCCATTTTTATTAGACAGAGCAGAACAGTAATGTTCTGTAAAATCTGCCCTTCCAATGTTTGTGGCTTGTATGAAAAAGGAAACTAGAATATATTATGCCATGGAAGTGGATACTGTGAGGGCCTCTGCAATCCACACTGCCATTCTGCTGACAAAGTGATTCACAATTCTGAATGTTACGATATGCAGAAGTGCCCCCCTTCATTAGCACTGCTTGTGCTTGGCTACATGGTCACCTTATTTCATTGTTTTTCCAAACACAGACTAAAGGGACTAAGTTAACATACAGGGTTTATAAAAGAATTGTAACAGACTGAAATATGTTAATTTGCAAGTAGTTCCATAAGCAGAAGAATCCAAAGACATGACTTGTGTTGATTTGAGTGTCACCTTTCCTCTGTGTGTTGGCTAATAAAACTTCATTGAATGCTGCAGCTTTTCCCTGAGCAGGGGGAATTAGTACAATTTCTCTTCTATTCTGAGATTCCTGTTTTCATTGTATTTATGGGTAACTTCTATTTTAATCGTCAATATGTAAAATTGGCAAAAGCTAATTATTTTGTGAAACATTAGAGGCAATGAGCAAAATGCTGTGACAGCACACTCACTTTAGGAAAGGTTAGAAGTTAGAGTGGGGAAAGAATAGGGATGTTTAAAACATGGTCACACAAGCTAGATCCAGATGTTTTGCTTTAATGAGTTATTACTCCAGCTGTTACTGGCCCTTGACGGAAACTTAACTTCTGAAGGTGGCTTGAAAAACCTAACAGAGTTTGTATTGAAGTGGAAGCATCAATGTTGTATGTAGCATCTTTGTAATATGGAAAATAACCTTCAAGTAAGGGGCAGAGGCAAGTCAAAGCTCGCTATGCCTTAAATCACTACAACTTCTTCATGACTGCATGATTGTATCTTTAATTTTTGTCTGGATTCTTCAGTGATTTGAGAAATAAAACCAGATTGTTTTCTTTGGGATCCACCCTCAGTTATTAGTCACAGGAGTGTTTCTACATTATTTCTTTTGAAAATTTAGTAAGTCCAGAGTGTTATTTATCTTAAATGTGTTAACAAAGCAAGCTGTCTCATCTGTTTATCATGGATACAGTAGATCATAACTCATATACAGTTCCCAATTAAAAAATTTAGGAAACAATCACTTTTCCATATATTTGTTACTCATTCAGATGAGTACATTTTATCTCTTTCATTTTGAAAATTGTAATCTTTCTTCATGTTTAGTTTTATTCATCATCTGATTATTGTCTACCTTGCCGAAGTCAGCATGTAATAGTCTTATTTCAGTTTTTACATGATGTTTATTGAGATTAAACTTTCAAGAAACTCTGACAATATTGAAGAATTTTTTGTATTACTGAACTGTCTTTACATTCTGCTAATGGAAGATGTGTATCTAATACCAAATACCAAAACAGACTGAAAAAACAAGAGTTAACATTTGTTAACAAAAAAAATCTTCATTAGATGTTTCCAAAGTTCAGACCTGGTTTGATGTGGGTTTTTTTAGGCACTATAATACAACAGTAAATATATCTAAACAGTATCATCATTTGGTTTGATAAACTGGAATAAATTTCTGGTGTTTTTCTTTACCCAGGGAAATTACCGCTTCATGAAACTTTTACTGGCTCGTAGAGGGAACTGGATGCAGAAGGACTTAGAGGATATGACACCATTACATTTAACTACACGTCACAAAAGCCCAAAATGTTTAGCTCTGTTACTAAAACATATGGCACCTGGAGAAGTGGATACCCAGGACAGAAACAAGGTAAAACCTGCTTATTTTAAGACAATACTTGTAGCAGCTTTAGAAATTGGTTGTGTGTCAATAATTATTTCAGTCATAACAAATTTTTTCTGAATCTTCAAAACATTGACTAATGCTGGTATTGTAATTATCGCCTTTAGAAATACTAAAATTTTCTGAATTATAGGGATTTAAAAGTTCATTGTACTGAGTTAATTGACATTCTTGTTGAGAGTACACAGAATAATAAAGGATTCAAAGCTCAGTGGTTTTAAGGTCTAAGTCTTTCTGTGATCCTTGTTTGAATCTGAATAGCATGTGCTTATCTTGCTTTTCTTCCTTGGAAAAAATGTTTAGAATAATTTAATCATAAGAGTCACTAGAAAACTTTGTGCAAAATACCTTTAAGTATTTGTCAATACCAAAGGTGGATTTAAAAAAAAATTGAAGGAAATTCGTTTGGTGCTGAAGTGAAGGCAAGTTTGCTGTTGGCAGACATCCTTCCTAATACCGGGTGATCAATTTCGCCTTGCACTGGGCCACTGAAATGGTGGTGATGTTGACACAGCTGTCCCTAGGTACTACCTTTTAGAAATGTCTGGTGGGTTGGCTCTGGCAAGCAGCCAAATGCCCACCCAGCCACTCTCTCATTACCCCTCCTCAGCAGGACAGATGGAGAAAATAGGTTGAAAAAGCTTATGGGTCAAGATAAAGACAGGAAGATTGATCACCAGTTAATGTCATGGTCAAACCAAACTCAGCTTAATGAAGTGAGTTCCATTTGTTGCCGATTAAAACAGTTTTGTATAGTGAGAAACGAGAATAAAATTAGAACAACATTTTCAAGGTACCACCACTACCCCTTCTTTCCTGCCTCAACTTTACTCCTTCACGTCCATCCACAAGGGTGGTCCAAGGGTAAAAATATCCAAGGACTAAATCTATCTGGTTGACTGTCCTTTTTTCTGTATCTCTGTAAGTAAAAATGGACAATTTTCAGTCTCCTAGTCATACATGACTTTTTGGCCTAGGATAGAAGGTGATGAAATTTGTCAAGAAGATGTTCTACAGGAAGAATGAGAAGTAGCAAAGTTGTTGTTGTTGTTGTATCAGGTTGTTGTTCTTATTATCATAAAATGGACCAATTGGCAGCAGAAGTTCTGCTATCAATGCACTTGCGCTGTTGCTTCCATGACTGCATAATTTAGAGAGAGGGATGTCATGATGTGATGATGAAGTTGGTTGGCATTCTGGCATACTACTTCCATTTGAAGCAGAGCACTCAGGAAAAAGTGTAATCTTAACATCTTCAGAGCTTTGCATTATTACCTTCTTAGAATAAAGCCCTTCAGACTAATTTTCTGCACCTGGAGTGACACAGTTGTTTGAAAGGCCAGGAAATCTCCAGGTGACTTTCTAAGTATATCATATAGTGCATATATCTCATGGGCTGACTCATGTCCCTTTGTAAAATCAAGTCATACTCTACCACACAAAAAATTTAACAGCCTGCTTGAGAAGCATGCTGACTCTTAAGAGCCTCAGGAAATAATCTACTGATGTTTGTTAAAAAAGACTATCATTAAAATGACCATCCAGGAGAGATGATCAGTCATAGAAGGAAAGTGGTACCCTTCTTAAAAGAACTGATTGACTCTTACTCTTCATACACAGAGGTACTGCCAGTCCACAGTAGCAGCACACTAACATGTGTGAAAAGAAGGAATAGTTATTTAGCATATAGGAACTGTATTTTTTTGAGGTGCTCAGATTAGTGTCATTAAGTTTGAGTGCTTAGCAATGCTCAGTCTAACTATCAATGTAGATAGCAAAAGGAAGACCAAACCCCAATTATCTAAGTACCCATGGCACAGTAGAGATGGTATGGAATACAACTGGAATTGTTACTAATGATGGAGCCTTTTCAGACATTGAGCAGGAAGATCTCTTCCTTAAGATTTGTTAAGTGATTCTGAAACTGGTGCAAAAACTCTCCCCACCAGGTGGAGAGTTCTATCATCTATCACTGATTCAAATGTAAGTCCCCTGATCAAGTGTATTTGGATCAGCTGATAACCAATGTACCAGCTTGACAAGGCTGGTCTCAATGGAAATCATCATTCTACGGTTTTCATTCTACGGCAAGAACACATATTAAGAGAAGGGGGCCGGACTTTTTAGTGATGCAACTGTTTAAACTCTGAAATCCTTATCTGATTTTATCACCTAGGAAGCAGGATAAGATACAGCAAGCCCAGTTTCCAACAAATGAGTCTTCTGACCCCACAGGACAATGGAGTTGAACAAGCCTGTGCCCTAGCAATCAGCTATTTGCCTTCCAGGATATTCTAGCATGTATCATGGAAACCCTGGCTATAATTGCAGTAGTCATTCTGGAGAGGTCATGCTGACTTCCTGACCATGTTAATTAATTAACAAAGGTATATGGAAACCAGCCATAACCTTGTAGGAACCTTGATGCTTGTTTAGGAGATTTCCAAGGCAATACTACAGCATTGCCAGATTTCCCACAACGTGTGGAGCCCTTTTATTCCAGTTTGTGTCATAAGTAGTCACAGTAGCAAAGATGGAATTTGGGTTGATGAAAGGCAACCTTAAGGACAAAGTCCAAGAAGTTTAACTCTGTTGGGCACATAGTGTATTCATTCCACTTACTGCAGCTGTGCAGATCACGATCGTCAAATGTAATTCCTGAACATGAGAGAGAACAACTCTCTTTTACATCTACTTCCAAGCAGGCAACTGACTGAAAAGCAGGTTGTGCATGAGAGAAGCCAGTAATCCAAGGCTACACTGGCCTCCTAATAATCAAATGTTTTTGCTTTCATTGCAGCTGTCAGTTTCTAGGGATACTGCTCAGCTCCGCTTCACAAATAACATTTGTTAACTTACTACAAATTCCTACTGCTGTAAGCTTTTTCAGTTTAAATCTCGACAGGCTGTGATGGTTTGAACATGTTTTATGGTGCTGTTGTATGGTGTCGTTGTATGTGGTATCAGTTATCAGAACTTGTCTTGCCACCCCTCCAGTTATGTCTTAAAGTGGGCTCTTTTTCAGTGAACTACCAAGTAGACAAAAAGATTTTAACCAACTTTAATTTCCATCTTATATTCATTTTTCATTGTGTTTGTAAAACTTGTGACTGTTGTGTTCCAGCAAACTGCATTGCATTGGAGTGCGTACTACAACAACCCAGAGCATGTGAAACTCCTCATAAAACATGATTCAAATATTGGAATCCCTGATATCGAAGGAAAAATCCCACTTCACTGGGCAGCTAACAACAAGGACCCTAGTGCAATTCACACAGTGAAATGTATTCTGGTAAGAAAGTCTTATATATGTATATATATAACACTTTCAGTATTTATTACTTTGACAGAAATATTTCTTGTTCTCTTGAAATTTTTCGTTTTAGTCCACCCACTCTTTGAGAATGAAATAATTTGCTTTTCTTAAGATCCATAATTTTGTAAGAAATCATCCCAAATATTTTTGCTACCTCGAAAGAGTTCTGTGGTTTAACATCTTTGCTCTAACTCATGGACTACAAGTATTCTCTGAGTTAGTTTGATGGGTGTAATTATTCATTTGGTGGGTAAGGGAAGGCAGAAAGGGTTGCAAATTCTCCTAGTTAAAATGGACAGTCATATTACTCATCTCAGTTGCATCTTGCACACTGATTTCTTTGTTCTGTGTCTTTTCTTTGTTACTTGAAATTCTATTTCTAGTTAACTGGGCTGAAAAGTCTAATTTAATTTGATCTTTCGAGTCAAAATTGTGGGAAATATTTGATCAATTATCAGTCAGCCCATAATCAGTTTACTGAGAGACTTTTCAAATATTTTTGTGTATGGATTTCATAATTTTTCCTTGATAGCACATTTTCTCTTTCTGCAGCATTTCAGTTTAATTTTCTACACTTGACAGTTCTAATGAGAACAATGAAATCATGTGCTCAGCTTGATTTTTACCTTGACTTTTATTCTGTTACATATTCTTTTATAAAGAATCTTAGGAAGATCTTGTCTTCTCTCCAAACTGAAGTGGTTTTGTTACTTGTCTTGATAGACACCTACCTAGCAGAGTTCACAGTGTTCCCCTCCTTCCTTAGCTACTTTTTGCCGTATTACCCAGCTCCAGGTCTATTACCCAAGTATCACCTTTGATTCCCATTCCTCTGTAGGTCTTCAAGTTCAGGTTAATTAATAGCTTTTCACGTTCTTTCTGCATGCTATTTCTAATGTATGTATTCATACAGTTAAAATTTCTGTCATCTTGTATCTGAACTTAGTAATTGCCTAAGTTCACAAGAATATTGTCCTGTAGTGATAGCAGTGCAAAAGGTCTACAACCGTGTGTCACTGCTGCCTCTCCATTTTTTTAATCACATCGAAGACAAACCATTTGTCTTCACTTTCACGACAGAGTGCTATAAGCTGTAAGCTACGTGCCGTTGCTCAGGTAGCAGTCAGATATTGGTATCTGCCACTGATCAGTCTGCGTTGGCAGCCTTTGCTGCCTGCTGACTAAGTTAGGAAAGCCAGCACTGCTGTTGTTTCTCTTGTGTTATCTCTAAAACTGGAAGAATTCCCCAGATTTTTTTTTTTCCTCTAGTGTCCTGCTTAGAATTCTCCAGTGCTGCTTTACAAAAGCTTGACAAAACTTAAGCAGCTGGTTTTATTGAGACCACAGTCTATGATACTGAAGAATACTGTCTTGTTTTCCCATGTGCTGACGTCTGGATATCCATTTGTTGTCTCCTGTTTATAAATTCATAAATTAAAGGGCATCTTTCTGTTTGATGTTTGTATAGTACTCAGCCCATTGGGATTGTCAAAATAAACAATAATAAGACCTCAACTGAGTGCTGAAGAAGTAGACTGAGTTTGTAGAGGCGTCAGTTATGCACAAATTGGTTATATCTAATGTGGAGATCCATGAAGTACAGTGAAAATGGAACTTACGACATATTTAGAAAGTAAACATGTGAAGCAGAGAGAGACTCGAATTTGGAGATCCTCTCATGGTCAACTTCCTTTTCCACCTTTCCAGATTCAGCAGTGCTTGGTTACATGAAAAATGATGAGAAGATTTAAGGAGAAAAGCACAGAATAAGGTTCCATTAATATGATGGAAGCAACTGCTTAGTGCTCTCTGTCTATTTTGTATATCTTCTCTTTATTTATTCTTCATGGTAAGAGACATGACATTTATTTATACCACTCT
>NW_010394616.1:12854-42827 GCF_000710305.1 Buceros rhinoceros silvestris
CTCTTTCCATTATTGCCTATGATTCCATTGTTCTAATTGCTGCAGAAAGATGCGTAGCTTCTGGTTCATCAGTGTGTTGTGGATAAAATATTAATATAGTATGACAGTTTAATTATAGCTAGTTTTATACCAAACCCACATAAAATCCAAAGAAAGTATACTCTTGAATGTAGGCAGAAAGAGGCCTAGAAAATTTTAGTATAAGTGGCCAAAAATTTGAAACCACATGAGTACTTTTAGGATAGAATATCAGTGCTGGCTTGTCACAAAAAGATTCTTTACCATTTTGTTCTGGGGAACATCTGTGACTTTGAGCCAGAAGTTTTAGGAGTCATTTATTTAATGTGTTGTTCTGCTTTTAGAAGGCTTGAAAATTAGCTTTCCAAATTACATCAATAAATTACAGGTAAAGTGAACAAACATCTGGGGGGTTTTTTTGTCCATTTTGTTCAAAGAGGTTTTACTCAGGTGGAGTTAGAATTTCAGTAATAACTTCTGGGCATATCATCATTCATTTTTAGTCATTCTTAAAAGTGACTCTCATAAAGATCACTTCTAAATTTTTGCAGTGGGCTCTGTACTCCCCCTGCTGAGCTTTTTGAATAGGCAGAAAGTAAGCATGTTTTCAGTTAGCTTTCTCTTGAGAATTATTAAAGCTAGGGAAGAACAAAAAACTTCACTTTTCACTGTAATGGCTCAGATAAATGCTTTTGAATGCTTCTTAAAATAAGTGTTATTCATGCTTTGATTGTTGTGGTTTGCCCATGTAACAATGTTAACTTTGTATTTTTAGTTAAGAGATTCACATTTATCATATTTTTAAAAATGTTTTTAATAGATTATCTGTTATTGTACTACTGGCTAGATACAGTAATGAACTACAGTGTTTCAAGGGTGTTATTTTTTTTCTCTAGCAAAACATGGCTAGCACTACTGATACCTAAAACTGACACGTTTTTTACATGTGAGACAGACAAATTAATTAGCATTTACATACAGTATGTGAACTGTGTAACTTTAGAAAACATATCAGTCAATATTAGGAGGTTTAAGTTGACAATGTTAGGAAGTGAGACAGTAAGAAGCAAAGAATCAGGACATTGCAGAGTTCAGGTTTCTACTGCTGTATTAAATTAGCCAGCTTGCACTTAGGAAATATGGTTAAATGTAACTCTAAAAGTATGTCTTTTTTATCTATTAAATAGAATGTACAGAATGTACAACTTTGGTCAATTAATATTTGGATAGAAACTGCAACTCCAGAAGTTCCTGCTTTCTGCTTCTTGATTTCTCATTCTCAGTGCTAGATGTTCGTTTTCTATGTAATAGAAACTGCATTTCAAATAATGGAAATCCAGATGGTTTTATGGCCTATTTGTGTACCTAGTCAAGTGAATAGTAAACATTGCAGTTAGTTTAGTGAGAAAGGGACCACGAACTTGCTTTAACTGTCAGTGAGTTGCACTGATCACAGTCTCTCTTCTTTCATGAGTGTATTGTAAGATACAGTGTGACTCTATTTTCAGGAGGATTTTTTTTCTCAATTATCCAGGGTTAAAAATCACTCTAGTGTTGGAAGTTAAAAATCTCAGGGCTACATTCCTTTTTTCTTTTGCACAGGGTTCTCACTACTTGAGTGAGTTGTCCTGAATTGTTGGGAGATAGAACAGCGACTGTAGTTTATTTAAGCTCTTGTTTTGACATTTAGCTTCTGCTCTTATGTTTGGTGTCCTGCATCCTGAGTTTTTATTGTTTTATTGTTTACCATTTTCTTTAGAGATACCTCTTGCTTTCAGGAAAGTGAAGTTTAAAGTTTTTATTTCATGGGCCTTTATGATATTTGCCATTTGGAGATCTCTGGAACACTAAGATGGTGATCATTTGTACCTGTTCTGCTCTTTTGCCTGAGATACAAAGTCATAGAAATCTGTCTAGAAGAAAGTTGATGAGAGAGCAGGTTGTCACAATACTAAACTATATAGCTAGGTTCCTTATGTGCACGTGATTTAGCATGGTTTTTTAAGGAAATGTGTAGAAAAGTCAAGTTGTATCTATTAAAGCCTATGTTATGTGATCAACTGAATAATCATGATATATTAAAAGGGTTTTTTAATTCAAAATTAAGCCCATTACAAGTAGATATAATAATAGATTAGAAATACTCTCTAACTTCTTTCCTGTTAGCTAGAGACCTTGACATGTCCTTCAGAAATACTCTAATAGTCATGTGGTTTTAAAATGCTAGAAAAGTAGTATAATGAAAGCCATAAGATTAACTTGTGCAGAAAGGGGAGTGTTCTAGGAGAAAAACATGAAGATAAATTCATTGTGTTCAACTTAGAAAATCATGTAAGAAGATGTAGTTATTTCACAGGAGCCTGAATTAATCTTTTAAAGATTCATGTAAGAAGCCACTTGCACAACAGACTGGTAAAACTACAGGATATGTACCAAAAATCAGGTCTTGTAAAATAATTAAGTAAGTATAAAAAAAATTCCCTAAGAAATACTTGAAAATAGCCTCTCCTGTCCCAAAATATTTGGTTATAGAGCTGTGTTCTACTGAACAAGGACAGTTTATCTCCTTGTTATAAAACTCAAAAAAACCCAAAACAAAATTGTAGAGTATGTAGTTTTTCTTTTGAACTTAAATATCTTTTTAATTTTGCAATTTTTTTTGAAAGGAAGCTGCACCTACAGAATCTCTGCTTAACTGGCAAGACTATGAAGGACGAACTCCTCTTCATTTTGCTGTTGCTGATGGGAATGTAGCAGTTGTGGATGTCCTGACCTCCTACGAAGGCTGCAATGTGACGTCTTATGACAACTTGTTTCGAACTCCCCTTCACTGGGCAGCCTTACTTGGTAAACTGGACAGGCTGAAGTTACTTAATAACTAACTGACTGTGGTGTTTAATCTTTGTCTCCATTTTTAATTTAATTCTAGCCTGGCATTATGCTAGCTAATCTCCTAGAACAACAATAGTTTCTGCTAGACCAGTGTTAGAAGTTGAATAGACTATTTAGTTTAGCTTCAGATTCTCCAAAGCATTGTAAAATGTATGCTTGTGATTTAAGAACAAATAGAGCATGTTGAGATGTTCTTGCCTTTATAGCTTTGTTGATAGGTAAAAAAACCTACTGGTACTCTAGAGCAGTAGTGTCTGAAGTGGGGTGTGCACACCTCAGCGTGTATGCAAGACAGTCTTTTGGGGTGCATGAAGAAAATTTCAGAGCTGCTTTTTAATTTTGTCTGAAAAAATAAGAAAGCTTTACTAATATTTAATATATGTATTGATGCTAGCACCCTCACTTGGTCCTTAGGTAATTCAGTTACGTAGGTTTTGCAAGGTGCCTGAGGAAAGTGAATGCTCGACACAGAGGGGTTGACAGTGGCATCATCACTCATTTGTTCATTTTCAGCTTATTGCTGTTTACACGCGCCCAGTTAAGTGGATTTATGGATTATATTATCTAGTTTTTACTAGATACTAGACAAGTGACTTAAAAAGATTCTCACAAAGAAACCGCAGATGATCTGATGATGTCAGCAGAAGTGAACAACAAGAAAATGACAGAGCTGAGACTTGTCCTATTCCTACTACAAGCTCTTCATCAGGCACATTATGACAATCTAATTGGATCTGACAAGAAGTCTTATTCAGATAAAGTTAATGTTCAGATTGCTACTCTGAGATGCAGATGCTCTGTTATTCTGCATTGTTAGATTTTACAGGTTACAAAAATTGGATCTTTGAAAAACAGGCAAAGACCTGGTTACATATAAATAGTCTAAATATGGGCAAATGCAACTCAGAAAATGAAAGGCACCAAAATAATATAATTTTGGAAATTAACCTCCTATTTTCCATTCTCCTATGGACAGGAGGTAAAAATAAACACCATGTAGTGCATAAAAAGAAAGAATCTTCAAATACTCTCTCTCCCTTTTTAACAGGCTTCATCTCCATGACCCTTTGGGACACTGCAGACAAAGAATGCCAATAAAAGATTCAGATTGCTTACTGGAGTGAGTTACTGCAACTCCAGTGACAATATATGTGTATTTTGATTATTTTAAAAAAGGGAAAAAAAAGAAGAAAGAATCTTCTCAGATTTGCTTGTGCATTCAAGTAGGGATATTGAATTTTTGCAGAGACATTGTGAATCATTATCAGTGTCATAGGATCAGTTTTCCAAAGAAATAGTCATTATCACTTGGTTCTGTCCAAGAAGCAAAATGTATTGTGTTCTGAAAATGATTGTGTTTAAGCAAGAAGTTTTGTCTGTTGAAAAAACTGTATTATCTGATCAATGTGGAATTAAGGGGGAAAATGTGCCAAGACCTCCAGAGCCCTTTGCAAACTTGGTATCTCTAGGTGGTATATGCCCATGGGGAACTTCCAACTGGTAAATCATGATTGGTTTTAAGGGTTCTTTTTTAAAGTTAGATACTGGATGCCATATATAGATCTCAAAGAGTCTAAAGTGTTACTAAATGGTTTAACAGCAGGAGGTTTTACCTAGTGCGCAGAAACAGCCACAAATATTCTGTTAAAGGTGATGGGCTGATGTAACAGCATCTTGGGGTGTTGTTGCTCATGTTAGCTTTTCTTTTGGGTAGATAAAAGTCTCAGCCAAGTTACATCTCTTCTAAATTAAAGTACTACAGAAATTACAGTTTTTGACCTCAAGAATTGAGTTTTAATGTTTGCATTAATGTCCAAGTGAGATCCATCTTTGCACCAATTTATTTGCTGTTGCACTCATTACAACATTTTTAAGTCCCTCAAGCCTTCTTTCTAATAGATAATTTAGGTAGACCCCTTGTCCTGATTACAGAGTTCAGTTCCTCTTTTTCTAGTTGTGTGTCCTGAAAGTTCAGACAACTGTTTTTCCAGGCTCAGTATTTCTATGTTTTTCCTGCTACGATTGGCTCTCTACAATCAGAGCCAACTTCTTTCAGTGCAACTCAATTCACTTCTTATAGCCTTGAGGTGGGAAGAGTGTAGCAATGGAAGGGACAGAATGTTGTGATGTTCTGGGTCCAGGCTTGTCATAATAGCTGAAAAGAAAGAGGAGCCTTCCTGTACACCCTAAAGCCACTAGAAAAAAAACAACAGCCCACATAGCTACTCATCCTTTTTTACTCAAGTTGACCATTTTCTGTCGTTTCTGATACTTGTATACATATAAAATATGAAAGTGCCATTCAACAAAAGAAGGCTTGCGTAGCCTTCCATCCCTTAGGTTTTTAAAAGCTACAGGCCACACCTGTTACACAGCTTTATTCTGCAATTGTCGGTGTTTTCATTAAAAAAGTCTACTGCTAGTAGAAAGATTTACCTACTTTTTTAATTTATTCTAAAGTAGTTCAAGTCAACTGTGCAGAAGTGACAAGCTGCAAAATTGGTTGTTTTCCCCACATACAAGATACTGAGAGATTCCTCCTGTAAAATTGGAGTATTTTTATATGATTTATACTTTATAGTACCTCTTAAAATACCATATAATTTAAGTTATCCTGTGAGCTGCAGATGCCTACAAAAGAAAACCTATGAAAGGGTCAATTGACTTCAGTGGCAACATACAATATTGTTTCTTTGTTTTCCTGTCTGTGAAGTGCATGTAAAATTTAATCCATCCCCCCCAATATGTTTAATCTAACAACTTTCTAATCTGGTTTGATGGAGGGAGTTGTGTGTCTCATTTTATTGTTTAATGCAGATATGGCAGCTGGTCATAAACTAGCCTCCAGATTCTGCTATACATCTTCAGTTGAAATTTTGGTTGAATAAAACCTAAGAACTTACCCTTAATTTCTGTAAACAATGTGATGTAGAGTGAAGTTGTCCCTGTTAGTTTAGCCTACCTTTTAATGTAGATGGACAATGCTTATCATCATCAGTCTGCGCTCACTTCACTGCTTCTGACTGACCTCTCACTCAAATGCAGCATCTCAGCTGAATTATCAGAAGCTTTTTCTAGAAATATTCAAATTATTCACTACAATGTTAATATCACAGTTGTCTGAGCAGCTACAGCTGGTTTCTTTGTAGGGCAATACTCTAGTGATTTATTTTAAAAGAAGGAGAAAGTTTCCCCACATGTTCTGATATACAGGTGCCTCTCAAAAAATAAGGATACATAGTGTAGAACTGGAACAGTATTGTGAAGAAGGTGCACGCCAGGCTTAGTAGGTCAAATATCAAGTCCTGTGTTTCTCTTTTATGTTTAGTCCTCTGGGGTTTGTTGGTTTGTTTTATGTTTTTTTTGGGGGGAGGGGGGGAGGTTTATTAACAGGGAAATGTTTAACTTTAGGATTCAATACTTATCTGGTTTTATTATATTGTTTTTCTCAGGTCACGCACAGATTGTCCATCTCTTACTAGAAAGAAATAAGTTTGGAACCATCCCATCTGATAGTCAAGGTGCAACACCCCTACATTACGCAGCGCAGAGCAACTTTGCTGTAAGTAGCACATACCTAAATGTGAAGTAAGTATATTTTGGCGAAATACTTATAATGTTACAAAGTGTTTGAGTTGTTTTTAAAATCATATACACACTGTGTTGTCTGCACAAGCTTAATTCAGAGTTTTCTTGTATTACCTGATATAAATGTGGTTATTTTCAAACTAATAAAAACAGATTTTAAAAAATGAAATTGCAGTACAGAGAAATACCCTTTGATCTATATGTTTACATCAGAACACACAACAGTCATTTAGGTACTTCAATAGAAAGCAAAATGTTTCCTATTTTACAGTGCTTTCTCTTTTTAAGGCTCATCATAGCAAAATCTAAGCAGTTATAAGGTATCTAGAGTAAGATCACCTGTATGAGTGTTTGCACAGCTGCTTCAGTACCAGTCAAACCAGTCTTTGCCTTCCAGAACGTGATTGCCTTATGAATATTTGTTATGAATATGCCATTGTCTCACAAAGCGTGACTAAAGAGCACTTAAGTACCTGTTGTCACATTTCTCCATTAACACCTGTATTTTAAAAAGTTTTTTAAAGCTTTTAATATTTCAAAAATATTTTTTAAATTCAGACAACAAAGAGAATTGGTTTCTCAGTCAGCCTTATTCTTATATTTTGGTAGAATAGGTAATTTTTTTTCAGAACAAGATCAAGTACGGTAGAACCTAGTATAACACTCAGCAGTCTAATGGCTGCTGAACATAGATGTTGTTGAAGTAATTCTCAAGCACTGGAACTTTTTCATGCAGCTCTGTCTCTCGTAGTTGAATTATGCCATGTATAGTAAGCTGAGACCTCCCATCTAAGTTTTCTTCAGTTGTATTATTCTTAACCTCCCTTTACAAAAAGGGTCGTTTAGTGCCTAATTAATGTAGTTATGCAGCGCATATTGCAGCATTTTCTTAACAGGGATTTGGGTCTTTCTTGCCTACCCACGTGTTAATTGTCCTAAAACTGGTGAAATTTTCATGCCCTTGAGAACCACTCAAGTTAACAAATCCGGAAGTACTATTGAAAGGAGCTGCCCAACATGTATTAATACCACAGTTGTCACCTTCTGTTTCCTTGTGAGAGTGAGGATTCGGATTCTGGTGGGGTTTGTTGGAGATGGTCTTACTAAGACCATACAGATTTTTTTTTAATTCAGACTTTCATTGAAGCCTATCTCTCTGAATAATTTGCAGCTTTTTAAAGAATCCTTTATTGATGCTGATTACTGTCCATTACATGGTATGTACAGTTTGGGTCTGACTCACGCCTAAAATATTCATGTTGTAAAAGCCTTTCTTTTGAGTCAGATTCATGGGAAAGATAGAATGTTTTTATTTACAATCTGGTGATTATCTCCACATGCCTTTTTTTTTTTTTTCTGTATCAATACATTTCTAAAAAATACTTTTTCATACTGGCTTGCTTTCTCTGGGATTGATTCAGTTGTATGAAACGTTTTCATTATGTTGCTGCCTTTTGATCCCACCAGCCAACCAGGTTTTTATGGGGAAATAGAGAAGGTGGTGGAATCAGACATTCTTTTGCAATCTTGTGTACTTACAGTGTACTGTTTCCATCTTACATGAAGACTCAAAGAGAGAGCCTCACTCAGATCTGCAAGTCTCTATTAGGTGGTGATATATCGAAGAGCCCCTGTTTCTGCATGCCTAAATTGTGTCAGGTGCATCTCTCCTTTTTACCACGCTGGTTGGTTGCGAGCACCACTGTTACATTTTTTTTCTCAATTACGTACAAATCCTTGCGTAATTCCCACCACTGCATTCCACACACGTAGTCAAATAACTGAGTGGAGACACATCCATGTTTGTTTCGACGATAGTATCTATATATTGAGAGCCACATTGTTGTGTTCAGTCTGCCCAAGACTGGATAGGCATGCTGTGTTTCTCAGTTAAAATGCAGTGTTTCCCTAAAAACAAGAAGAAGAAAGTTTATTCTTTTGTGTTTATTATAAATATTTGCACTGCTTTCAATTTTACTTTACTTGATAACTTGTTATTTGTTCTGGTTTTTTGGGTTTTTTTATACTCTGATATTTTTGGTTTTTAAAGACTGAAGAGACTTAGCCAGTGAAGAATTTGTTCTCTTGAGACTAATTTATCTCCACTTAGTATAGAAGGAAAAGTTCTAGAAGAAGTTACTTAATATTATTAACAACCCAAATAGGTTGTCTGAAATTGAGATGGCTTATGGATCCTGTAGAAGGTCTAAATAAACATCCTTTTTAATTTTTGAACTTCACGTGTGAAGGAAGATGCATTAGTATTGATCGCAGAATGCAGGACGAAATACATTTTTTCTGAATTTTTCCGGGGATGTCCAAGACAACGTACTTCCCTTTCACATACTTGTGTAGATTGATCTAGTAAATGAAATGTGTATACCCCATCTTATTTTTAAATATTCAGAAAGAACGTTTAGTAGTTCCTTGATAGCACAGAATGAAATGATCCAGATTTACTTCTCTCCTTTACTCTTGTTTTTCAGCTTTGTTGGTTTTTATTTTATTTTCTCCACCATTTTTAACAGAGATGAAATACATGTGATTTTTTCGTGACAAAATACATGTAGACTTAAACTGATCAATATTTCTATTTTCTCATTTCTTAACCATCTTGTTCTAATGTGGTTTCATTTTGTTTTCAAGTTGTCATAACTTCGGTTTGGGAAGTAACTCTTACAGTATTATGGGATTTTCTTCCATTTTTTCCCCATTGAAAACTCCAGAAAAAAAACATGATTGAAAAAAACAGTTGCTTTGCTAAAACTTAATGGAAAAATAAAATTAACTTATTTAGGTCCGTAGAATGCGTGCCTTAGTATTGAAAAGGTGCAGCCTTCATACTGCCTTTCACTTTGGAGGATTTTAAGCGGTGCAGAGTACTGGTAGGGTGCTGAGTTGCTGGGCTAATGAGTAGCCATTTGTACCTGAGGTGTAGTTAGTGGTGGTCAGTGTGAGTACACACAGCTGTAAACACCCTGGTTTGTCTGGAAGGTGCATGCCTCCATTCCTCGTTAGTTCTGGCTGGACCTTTTCCAATAAACTGATAGATACTGATCCAAATTCACAAAGCTGTTAGGATCTTAGATCATGTTAAGATATGAAAAAGGAGAAAAGTCCTACTTCTTTAGAAGTAATAGTTTAAAAAAATCCAAACTAATCAATAGGACTCAATAGGCACTTAAACACCTTTAAATTATAAGTGATTATAATCATTCGATGCCTTATAGCCAAGAAATTCTCATGCTACCCAGAGCAGTGATAGAGCTGTTTTGGGGTCACACATGGGAAAGGATAAAATAGTGTTAATACTAAAATATAAAAATTAAATAAAATAATGGAACCCACTTCTTTCGGTTTTTATTGGCTGGCCTATGAGTGGCTCTGAAGGGATGTTTACCAGCTGGTAAATACACAGCCTTTGTAAAGGAGAGAAGAAAGAAAATCATGATTTCCCCTCCCTTCCTTTCCTGTGTGGCTTGTTAAGAATTTAGCAGTAGGCTAGGCAAGTGGGCTTATTTGCTAAGAGCTTAACATGAACACATCATTTGAAGAAGTAATTATTTTTGCCTTGATTTAAATAGAGATTTTAGTGTTACAGTTACAGTGGAAAGCCTGGACTTAGGTGTAAAGATCTTAATACTTTTTTTGTTTTTATTATTTCAGTAAGTAATAACCTGCTTGAATTATTAAATATTAGGAAATATGTCTAGGTTGCCCTAAAAGTCCTTTTTTTTTTTTTTGACTTTTTTTTTTTTATTAGAGTTTGGTAAACTGAAATATTTGCATGGGCAGTCATACTTAGAATTGGAGCAAAACAATGTCAGGAGAATATTTTTGAAGGAACGTTGTTTTAGCATCATAGTGTTACAGTAATGTTTTGAGAAGCTGATAATATTTTTCCCCTGGCTTTCTTCACTGTGACTGCAGTGTCTTTTAGTTCCTTATGATGAACACGTGATGTTTGACACTAACAAGATAAAAGTATGAAATAAATGACAGTGTTAAACTTGTAGTCTAGGATGCGCTATGAACATTGACAAGGAAAAGGGCATAGCAGAAAGCACAGTGCTCCTGTCAAACGTGAACATGAAAAGAAAAAGTGAAGCTTCGATTCACTTCATAAACAGCTAAATGAGATATAATAGTTTCTGTTGTTACAGATTGCTTTTAATGTTAATTTCAATAGTGTGTCTTTTCAGGAAACAGTTGAAGTATTTTTGAAACATCCTTCTGTAAAAGACGACTCAGATCTTGAGGGAAGAACATCCTTCATGTGGGCAGCTGGCAAAGGCAGTGATGATGTCATTAGGACTATGCTGGCTTTAAAATTGGACATTGATATCAATATGACAGACAAATACGCTGGCACAGGTAAGATGCTTTACAGTAAAGAGCCACTGGATATTTACAGCTAGTGTGATTTCCACCAAATAAAAAACATTGTTAGAAGCTATATTAATCTTTTCCTGGTGTGTTCCTTAATCCTGAAAGTATTTCTGCATTAGTTTAGTTATGTGAGAGTCACTTTTTTGCCTTATTGTGGGAAAGAAACAAATCTTTTCTGTGCAGATTGGAACAGTGCATTTGAAACACAGCAAGAAGAAATGTACTGCTCTGCTGCTGTTTAGTTAGATCTATAAATCTGGGAAAGGAAGAGCTGTTCTGTACTTTGAAGAATAAAGTGAAATATAATTGCATTAAAAGTCCTCCCTGAAAATGCCTGTTGAAAAAATTGATCTGTCAGTAAATAAACACTTCAGAACAATATTGAGCAAACTAACCAGTGAAGTGGCTAAATTATCATGAAAATCCTAAGTACCATAGTTATTTGTGATGTTACTGTAATAAAGATTAGAGCTGTTGCACTTCTGTTGTCCAAACAAGAGGAGAAACTTGATATCCCCCAAGTTTATAATCCCGTTATCCGCCCAAAGCAAAAGAGAGGTATGCAGCCTGGTGTTTCAGAATTCAAGCATGCAAGTCATGAAATTAAAAATTTCTTATAGCAACAATTAATTCATCTCCTTCAATCAAAAATTTTAAGAATTTGTGGTGCATATATTGCACCTAGGTATTACTTTCAACAAAAATACAGTCGCAGTTCTGACAGAGAGACAAGTGTTGGAGGGAATGTGTAGTGAACAGTGTTGGAAATACAGGTAGAAGAGTGGAGCTGTATAGTGTGCTGATGACATCTGAATAAAAAAAAAGAGAAGAATGTGGGTATATTGGGCATAAATTGGAGAGTTTAGCAGGGAGCAGGGGGGTAAGCTGTGTGGGAGGAGGTCATGAACTACCCCAGTCACAGCCAGGTCACAGCTTTAGAAGCTAAATGCAAAAATGTATACCTGTGTATAACAAGTAGTAGAATGATAGCCAAGGTGATAGACTACACAGCCGTGAATAATACAGTAGAGGCCATTTCTCCTGGGAAGAAAACCATGATCTTAAACAAGAACGAATATTGTAATGTTTGTTTACGTAAATGTTAGTATTTTAGTTTTGAAGTATGCTCAAGCACTGTCTTCTGGCTGCGCACACACACATACAAACTAGCCTAAGTTGCATGCTTAGGTTCAGGGAACTTGCAGTGTAAACCAGTCCCAACCAAGAAGAAAAGATAGGAGTTTAACAGCTTTTCTCTTTTAAGATCACACTTGGAATAACGTATAAATGGTAAATTAATGTAATGTAAGAGGTTTGGGTTTTTTTTCAGGATTTGAAAGATATCATGTATAAATATTACTTCAATGTAAAAAAAATTTTTTTTCTTTCCTTTGGTGATATGGTGGATCTTTACACAGAAAGCTGAATGCAGTTACCATGAAGTTCTATTTAAATACCTAAATTCTTGCTTTCCTTACAAATTAGCACACCAAAATAAACACTCTATCCAAGTTTTGATAGCCTGCAGTTTTTGTGTTTACGAAGTAGTGCAAGAAATAAAATCTCAGTCTTCGTGTCTGATGACTTTACAAACTACATCCTCTAAAATTTTAGCCTTGTTCCATCTTTTATCAGTCTCACCTGCATTTGCTCCTGCATGACAGTTCCCTTTTAAATACGTCGCAGTATTTGTTTCAGATGTTAAGGTGCAGTGATGTTGTAGTCACTGTGTAAACCTTACAAAGGGTTTGCAGACGGTAGTCATGCACTATGTTTCTGAAATTACTCATGCTTGAATAGTTCAGGTGGTGGTTTCATTATCTCCCAGTCTCAAACCTTTCACAGTAGTGATGTGTAATCACCTTTTAATCTTGATTTTGTTGTCGGGCTTTTAATCCAAGGAAACAAATGGGTTTTCCATTTACTTGAAACTGCTATTGTGTAGAACACACTCACAGTCTTCAAGTGGGGAGCTGAGCCGTTTGGTGCTTGCTGTTGAACGATCTGAACACGCCCTTGTGCAAGCATGTGCTGTAGCATGGGCTTTATTAGGGTGAGCTGTAAACTGAAAAGGAAGTTCACCAGTAAATCACTCTTCGATTTCAGACTTGGGGATTTTTCCAAAGGTTCTTAATCATTCCTGAGTTTTAGTGAGGGAAGAGTAGCGCTGTATTCTGACAGGAAACTATGCGCTAATAGAAACTAGCGCACATGCCAGCGTGCCCGGGATGCGGTTGTTGAGGAGAGTTCAAGGTTGTGATTTTCTGACTTTTGTGTACCGACTCAGTTCAGCTCGGTTATAATGGTGCGTTTACGCAGCCGTTTGCATTTACTTAAAAAGAGCAAGCTCTCCATTCAGCTCTGGTAGAACATCCAGACTCTCCTTATTGTGTAGGAGAATGACACCAAGGGAAAGGAATTTCCCTCTTCTCGGAGACCAGCGCTGCAGGAGCATTACAGGGGCAGCTTTATAGCTCTGCCGTCACTGCTGACAATGGAGAGGGCTCTGGCTGTCGGCTGAACAAAGGCCCTATTGTGACCAGCTGGCCGAGGAATCTCTTCAGTCACCGTGACTCCATCACAGAAGATTTGGCTTAAAAGAAAATATTGAGCACAAAGTGCGAAACAAGATGCCTGCGTCAGAATGAGTGATGGGGGGAAGAACCGGCCAAGCTGACACAGCAGCTCTTTTTCTATTGTATTGTTACACACACCCCATGTGTCATCTGCTGGAGTGGTTTACTGCCTTTGGTTTTGTAAGAAACGCAGTACAAAAACCAGAACCTAGAGTTTACTGTGAGGTCAGCATGAAAACCAGGCCCATCCAAATGTCCGAAGCATCAGGGATCTCATTCTTGTCAAATTCCTACTGATAGCCACCCACTCGCATAGCTGCTGCAGATCTTGCTGCTTATGGAGATTTTTCACGGGTGCGATGAGTGCCCCTACGCTTTTTAGCTGCAACAGTTAAACATCCGTGTGACCTCAAAAGCATGATTTCAATTGCTAAGGCAGCGCTAACTCATACTGTCTCTGGCTGTGACCCCAGTTCTTGTAGGAAGTGCCTCATTTGTCTGTATCAGCACTGCAGTTACTGTCACTAGTTTTGAGATTGTGTGTTTTAAGGCTACACACTTCAGCTGGATTTGATTCAGGGACAGTATGAACAACCCGTGCATTTTAGTAGTGCCCGTGTAACACAGTGTGCTGGGTTACGGTTTCATAAGCTGTGTGAAGCTGGTTCCAGTGGCGAACAGGCGAATACAGAAAGCCTGACTGTTTTGATGCTCTGGCTATGGTTCAAGAAGCAGTTCCTTCTGATGTTGGCCTGTACCGTGTGGCCATGTACTGCCTCTGCTGGATTCTGAGCCTGCCTGTTTTAACATGAAACAAGTAGAGACCTGTAGGTACTGTTTACAGCCCTACATTTTGCTTGCTTGAGCAGACCAAATTCTCACCAGGGATGAATATTTATGGACTTTCATGGGGAAATACGAATTCACTTTAGTAAATGCTCATTTATGAATTGCACTGTTTTGTATTTTCATTCTAAATTACTTCAATTTTGTCATCTGTAAAATATTCTACATATAAGACGGTATGAGAATGTAGATTATCTGATTTGATTGCTGACTATAAGAACTAATCCAAAGCATTTTGAAATCAAATTGTAAATGAAATCACCAGTATATGTGTCCTCCAGTGGTCCGAAGTCTCATCGTAGTGTGTAGTTTTCCTTCAAAAAGAACCATGAGCTGGTCAGACTGGCATGTCAACATTTTCTTCAGCTGCAGCTTACAGTGCCTGCAGAATGCTGCATTAGGTGATGGCAGCTTCAGTTATAGGACACCACATCTTTACCTCTGAGGTCTGAAGTAGCTCTGTGTAACTTGTTGGTTTGTACTCAGTGAAGTCTGCACACTAAAATTCAAGAGGGCAAAGGAAACTGCAAAGAGTAGGAGAATGCAGGGTCAAAATAGTTTTCGTACAACTGAACTTCATAACTTGCAGGGACACAAAATGCAGTATCTGGTCTTTCTATCATCTTTTTGTTTTTCCTGAAGAGAAAAGGGTGCTGCAGATAACTGTGTAAGATGTGATGGCCTTGCTACATGATTTTGTGTAAAATTTTCTCGAAGTAATTCTGAAAAAATATTTTTTAAAAAGGGAGTGGGTACAGCTGGGTAGTGGTCTGGAATTAGTTTTAATTGAAACAGCTTTGCTTATTTGAGAGAAATAAAACAAGTATTTTCAGGAGAACACTGAAGAAATAATGGCAGTGGGCAATTTCGTCTTCATTGGGGTGATGTAAGAAATGCCACAGAGGCGGAAGTAGATCGTGTGCTGTTAGAAGCTGCTAACCTTTCACACATCCTCAATATAAGTCATTCTTGGTGGTGTTAAGATTAAAATTCTGATTTGTACAAGTTAGAAACACATTTCAGGGATAGCAGTTCTTCTGCTTATTGCTTGTATGACAAGAAAATGGAGTTACTGATCACTTGTTATGATTCTTCACTTTGTTACGGTTGAGAAGCACCTTTTCCACTAAAATGGTTGAAGGTAACTTTTATTTTGACTGTTCTAATTGTGAACATCTGAAGCTCATGGCATTGTGATTTCTTTTTCCAACTACTTTATTCTTTAGCATTACATGCTGCTGCCCTTTCTGGCCATGTCAGCACAGTGAAACTGCTGTTGGAACATAATGCTCAGGTAGATGCTTTGGATGTCATGAAACATACACCGCTTTTCCGAGCCTGTGAGATGGGACACAGAGAAGTGATACAAACACTCATTAAAGGTCAGCTGTTACAATTTACAAACCTGTTCCGAGTTCTGGTGTTGCTTTCTGTGGGACTGGGAAATAAACGGTGTAGCTGAGTTAGAGGTGGGGTAGAAAATTAATTCCCTAAAGCAGGTTTTGCCTGTAGGTACCCACTGTGGAACAGCACTAGTAAGTGTAAAAGATTTTAGAGTGTTGGGCAAAATGGCTGGAAGTGTTAAATACAAAACTTTCATGACTGCGATAGTTCTTTTCACAGCTCTCTTCTGCTGAAGCCTTTTCAAGTACGTTCTAGTATCGCCTCTTTCCCCAGCAAGTCATTGTTTTTCTTTCCTTTTTTTTTTTCCTCTAGTTTTTCTGTTTTGTGAGAAAGCATTTTAAGGCTTTTTTGAAGACTTTTTGACTACTTAAAAGAATCTTTATTTTAACTATCACATTTTTTTTTAGCTACCAAAATCCTACATCATTAATATTTTCCTCTGGTTTTTTGTAAGCAGGGTTTTATTTGTGGGCAGAAATAAGATTTAACAATGTGCAAGGTTTTAGATAATTGTCAAAACTTCTGAAGTGTAAGAAGTATGGTGAAAGTGAAAGAACAGTGTTATCTTAGATGCATAGTTCTTGTCATTTAGCTTTGCAGAAACATTCCAAGTAGCTGGACAGAGTCTCCCTCCTACTTGAGATATTATCCCACTTACATACAGTCAAAGTATCCAGGCTAAGCTGCAAGTTTTCCATCAGCCAACCTTTCTCCCTGACAAGCACGCTTCCTTCTGTCATCTGCTGGGCGCATTCTAACCTCCTGTTAAGCTCCTCTTCTCACCCCCTATGCCTTTTAGCTTTTGTAGATGCAAGAAGCTTGGTTATCAGAACCTTGAGTCATGTTTAGTTAAATATTTTATTATTAGATGGTTACTTTGCTGGTTGGTACAAGTTTTTAGGTATGTGTAGTTTTATTTTTTGTCTGCTTTAGAGATTTAAAAAGAAATTTCATCTGAAGTCTAATTTTCAAAAGTGATTTTGTTGTTAAGAAATAAATGTTTCACTCAAAATTGATAGGCCTGAAACAAATGAAGACTAGATATTTCACGGGCATTTGACACATCTGGAGATTCTAAACATCTGAGAGGATACTTGGAAGGTCACAGAAAAGTTAAATGCCTGACCCTCACTGAAACTATTTCATTCCCAGTTAGTTTTGATTTAGGATTTAGGATTTGAGTAACAAAGTTGAAGTTCCTTTCAGAAATACTTCTCTGAAGTGACAGTTTACCAAATAAGTTCAGGTTGAACACAATCTTATTCTTTCCTTTGCAAGTATTTTCTTTTTATGTTCAGAAATATATTTGTTGTTACAGGAGGAGCAAGAGTGGATTTGGTTGACCAAGATGGCCATTCACCCCTTCACTGGGCAGCCCTGGGAGGAAATGCTGATGTGTGCCAAATATTGATAGAAAATAAAATCAATCCTAACGTGCAGGATTATGCAGGTAGAACACCTCTGCAGTGTGCTGCTTATGGAGGTTACATTAACTGCATGGTAGTGTTACTGGAAAACAACGCAGATCCGAATATTCAGGATAAAGAGGTATGTGGTTTTTCACTGGGCTGTTTAACTTTAGAGTAACCATAAATCAAAACATTTTCCTTTTCTTTGAGGTCATTCTCTTTTCTGGAAGCATCTTTGCTGCTGTTTATCATGAAATAAAATGCATCCTGACATACTTTTCCCTATGGCTTCACTTCTAAAATCTTGAATGAACAGTACTATTTTAATATTCAGCATGAATTGAAGATTCGTAGTTTTTCATGTCACTTGTGACTTTTCCATATCAAGGTGTGATCTTACGAAAAGTCGTATTAATCATCTAATTCCTTAACTGCTATCATTCCTTATTAACAGCTGACATGGGAAGGTGATTTTATAGTCTGTAATGTGTTTCTTTAGCAGAGGTAGAGCAAGTAAAATATTCCAAGTGAGATTGCACAAGAACTGCCTCAATTACTTATCCACATAAGTATTACTCTTCCAGGTGGGAAAAAAAAATACTGATTAATTTATATGTTACTTTGTGCCATTTTTCAAGCAGTGAGTGAATTTAGGAGCCAGAATAGTTGTACAACATACAGCAGATTTCTTTGTTATATGACATAATTTCTTGGAAGTTGGTAGAACTTCATCAGTCAAAAGAATTTTGCTCAATTTGTTAAAGTTTTCTGTTGCTATTCATTGTAGGGCATGGATAATTCCAGCTAATGGAAAAGTTATCATGAGTTTTACAGAGCATGCTGGGGAGGTTTTTCCAAACTGCTACCAGCCTTGTGTGTCACCATCTTGAGTACAGCTGAACACATCAGCTCCACCTATTTCACACAGAGACACTGCAGCATGTCCTTCAGCCCTTAGGGGTGGATTGTGGGCACTGAACTCAGAATGTCTTTACATTTTTCTGGGGTAGCCAGCCTTATAGGTATTTCCTGCATTTGGAGATCGGAAAAGCAAGGTGCAGGCAGGAGGCGTGGCCTGGAATTGAAGTGAAATATCTACGTTGTGTTGATGTTAACAGAGCTTGAGGTAGTCGTATTGTGGCTCTATGATCCCGGCCCCAAGAGTGGTCATGTATGAGTTGGACATCTACTTCATGCGAGAGGAACTAGACTTCTGAAATCAAGCTCGTTTTGAAAGCACAGCTGGAGTCTTCCTTTGTTTGCCTGGGCTGATAGGCTTTCCTCAAACTTCATGCGATTTTAAATTCTTATCACTGCGTTTTGGAACAGCCTAGAAAACAGTCTGAACTACAAAGATTGTTGAGAGCTGCTCCAGACCTGGGCAGCATAGCTGCAAAGAAAGCAGCTCTTTAGAGTAGGTCTCCTAATGCTGTTTTTCAGCTGCTTTCGATGAAAAAACACTAGTGTTGTAATCTTGTTTAGAAAAAAAAGAAAGTTACTTCATTTTTAAATGCTGTATTCTTTTATTTTAACAAAGAATTTTGTTTAGAAGAATTAGTTTGTCCTTCCTGTCCAGCAAAGCACTGAATTATGGTATGGTTTATGACTTTTATTGTGGCATGATAGAGTTTGGGGATAATACTTACTTTTGTTCTGTTGTATTGTTTACAGGGAAGAACTGCTTTGCACTGGCTCTGTAACAATGGCTACCTAGATGCTATAAAGTTACTGCTTGGTTTTGATGCTTTCCCTAATCATATGGAGAACAGTGAAGAGAGGTATTGCTTGTCTGAATGCATAATTTTATAATTTAGCAAAAGTGCTACCTACTGATGTAAATGTTATGTGTTCAGATACTGCCAGAGAATCGTGATCTTGGATCTAAAAGGAGTGTGGTAATCCTGAACTTCAGTATAAGCAGCTTTTCTAATGTGAAAAATCTCTTCTTTTAGTAAGACATTGCAACTTCAATTATTTATGCTTTTGAACCTTGTACTTAGAGAGACTTCTGCAAGTATTTACTCATTCTAGTCTCATTTGAAATATTAAAGATCTTTTTCATTTATATGAAGTTAACAGTGGATATATACGGACAAAGGATATTTCTTCTCTATTTGGTAGGAATACAGTGAGAAGAAAGAAAATGGCAGAAGTGTAATGTTATGTTTTAAAATAGTGATTACAGATTACCTGCTGGTTAACTGTATTCTAAAGGCCTAGTTTAAAAAAAAAATCCCCCTATAATCATAAAGAGACAGTACATTTGCATCTCTTTTTTTTGTCTTTCATTGACATATAATTGATAGTTTTTTAAAAGTGATTCAGGTTGTGGAGTTCGAATTAGTCACCTGACTGCAAAGATAATTACTCTTAGCAGAAATCTACCCTTTTGTGGAGTAGATGACCTCCTCATAATTATAAATAAAGTTATAATCAGTATACTGTATAAATTTGAATATTTCAACATTTTAACTAAAGGACTTTGAAACCTCATATATTAGTGCTAAATTTGAGACTTCCATGGTTACCCCAGTTCTTAATTGCTTTCCCCCCCATTTTTTCTCTTTTGTTCTCCACTCTAAACTGCTCAGATCTCTCCTGTTCTTATTTTTATTGAGAAACAGAAAGTACAAGTACTTGCTAATTAAGTAGCACTAGTGCTCTCAATAATAATTTTTGATAGAAAATTAAATAAACACTTGTAATTAAATTACTCTTAATAAGTACGATTAACCAGAAAGGAGGCTGCTATTTTCCTTGCTTTGTAGAAATGTACTAATGATGCTCAAATGTCAGGAAAAGACCTTAGCTGTGCTTTCACTATAGTCTTTCAGTTAGTATCAGGTTTTGTTTCTCTTCTTATAAACCTCGTTCTTACTTATAAACCTAGATTACTCAAAATACAACTAGTAGTATTACAAATGTCAGCTCTTAAGCATTAGTCCATAGGCAGAACAAAATAGATCCCAAATATTTCTAGATGGATCGGTCTTTAAACATAATTCTCCTAAAAACATATATAGTATATAAAAATTCCACAATTTCCTCTTAATAGACATCTACAAAACCTTGGTTTATTGCTAAGAAATTGGAAGTTTGGAAAGTGAAAAAACAAACTCAAGTGTTGTAAGAGAGTGAAAAACCTCATGGATATGGTTTATCCATAATTGGATGAAATTGATTTTTAATCAGTACCAATTTCACCAAATAGTAATTTTTTTCCCCCAGTATACCTATAGAAAGAGATTTTCCTTCTTCACTTCGTTAGAGGGCAATATAAGATACCAGTTCAAAATTCGAACATGATGGTTAAAACGAAGCAGGTTCATGAAAAGATGAAGCTGAGATTGTATCTAGGATGTTAAGCTGTCCGCTTGCTTGCAGATGTGTGGTCAAGTGCTAGTCTGAAGGGTGATAGGTTTGGTTTTCTTTGCAAATTCATGTCGTCCTGGGTGCATCACATAATGCCAGGCTAGCTGCAGCTTGACCAACTTCATGCTGAATTACATGTAACATCTGATGTCTGAGGTCGTCTTTGCGTGTTTTCCTACAAAAGCAGCTTGATTTAAGAGCTGCCTGCTTTAGAGATAACCAGTAGAAAAGAAAATTTATAACAGGCTTTGGACTGACACAGAGTAACGGCTGGTTGTGAGGAGCGTAGATGAGCAGCTTTGAATGGGTAGTGTACAGTTGTACAAAACCCACTCAAATCAAATCTGAATGAGTTTTTTACTTTCAAAAGTAGCTCAAATGGAGTTAGAGAATCCGTGATTAAAAATAGGGGTGTTGGTGACTGGGATCCGTAATATAGTATCGTTTTGGTACATACATGCTAGCGGCATGAAGTTTACTTTAGTGACATCTGTACCTGTTAATTAAAATGTTCCAAAGCAGGTATACTTTAAAAGTGTGGTTGTCTGAAATGAGGTCCATTATGAAGTTTCCATTCCTAGGTTATCAAAAGTCCTTATCTCTTCAAATGTTATCAGCAACACACCTTGGCATACAAATTTTCATGTTATGTCACTGTCTTTATTCCTGCAGACACTTCAGTTCAGACACTGTTAATCCTTCCATCAGATCATTGCTGTGTGGCAAGTCCAATTGTGCTTTCTGTCTGTTTTTCTTTGCTTACCAGCATTGTGTCCCAGCAAGTTACCATCAAGGAGAGCCCTAATTTTCGCAATCGCATGCATTGACACTTGCTATTTGATAGTCTTGTATTATATGGTCCTGATTATGGTTTGTGACTGATGATTTTCAGTGACTAAATGTCTGTACCTAATGTCATAGTGTTGGTGAGGGAGATACATAAATTTTGCTCCTGTGGTGACAACGGGAAATATGTGAATTATTTTTAAAAGGGCTTAGGCATCTTTGACACCATTAAAAATCAAAGCCGTTCAATGTAGCACTTGTAGCACGCTTGTCCATTTGAAAACAGACTTAAGTCCTCCTAGTTCTTTATAAAAAAATATTATCCCTTGATGCACATGTAATCCCGCTGCTTGGCCAGTGACACCGTCCTCGGTCGTTGTTACAGAAGCTAAGCCAGATTTTACGGTAAAAGTCTAGAGCTTAAATTCATGTGGCAATAACGCAAAAATGTTTTAACTTGTTTTTTATTTAGATTGTGTTTCTATATGAGTACCTCAATCACAGCTTTTTCAGATTGGTTGCCTAAAGCAGTTAATGCTAAGGACAGGGCTTTGGAGGAGTTTGATCTAACATTTCACACAGTCTGCCTCTGCCTGCCCCCTCTTCTGTTAGGAGACTAAACTAAGCCTTAAACCTAGTCATGGTGTATAGAATGAGTAACACAGGAGCATAATATTAAAAAGTTACTAAAATAGCCTACTGAAAACAGTGGTTAATCTATCTTCATACTAAAAGTTGCCATATTAGGAAATGAGGATGAAGTAAATGCACATTGTGGTTAGAATTCTAGTTCAGTGATTATCGATTATTGTTTTGTGGTTTTTTTTAGATATACTCCACTTGATTATGCCTTGCTTGGTGAACACCATGAAGTGATTCAGTTCATGTTAGAACACGGGGCTCTGTCTATAGCTGCCATACAGGACATTGCTGCTTTCAAAATTCAGGCTGTCTACAAAGGATACAAAGTTAGAAAGGCTTTTCAAGAGAGGAAGAATCTTTTAATGAAACATGAACAGCTGAGAAAAGATGCTGCTGCCAAGTAAGTCTGAGACTTGAAATATGCTCCAGAAAACAGACATTTGTCATAAGTTTGTGTATATCACGGTATGATTTTATCTGTCATCATTTATCATGTCATCATTTATTGTTCCTCTTAGTAAAATTAATGAAACCATAGAAAGCACATAATGTATTTTTTCCATACAGCTATAGATGGAAATTATTTTCTAGATAATCCCAAGTCGAATAACAACTTTATATAATATGCAAGAACAAGGCAAAATTACTCAAATGCTGAGAAACTAGCATGTTCATCTGTGAATCTTTACCTAATACGCTGTATGATGATAAAAAAGGTTTGGAAAACACTAGTTTAACTTGTTTCACTGGGGAGGTTGTGCTTTTCTAGCAAACTGGACTCCTGGATTTTATTTGTAGCTTCTGGCTTGGGAGTACCATTCTCTGCACATACAATTTCTGCTCCTGAATTAGAGTTACCATGAAATCGTTATATTGGATTACAGATAATAAACTTGTGCAGTTCTAAGAGTTACTTGTAAGATGTATAGGTTCTGACTTGAGTTTCCACCCTATTTAAATGAGGTAATGGTAGCAAAGCGGTGAAATCCTAAAATCAGAAGGTACATAAATGTAGGTACATGGATGATCATCAAAATACTTTACTTGCTTGGGCTTTATCCTTAAGATTCATAATATGAAGAACAAATTAGCACCTGGTTTCTCTTAAAGAAATCTGACTCTGTAATGAAAAGAGATTTCTGCATGATTTTGTATTATTTCTGTAAAGCGAGGTCACGTGAATAACATAAAACATCATCATTACACCTAGAGGTGTTTTAGTTGCATCCGTGTATCACAGACAGTCAGCTGCGCTCTGCTCTATTTCTGATTTGGTAGTTTGATGTTCCGCATAACTGCCCACTCTGACCTTCGCTGGGTTTGAGTGCTACTACTATACTTGTTAATAGTTGTTAATGCCCAGTAAGAACCAAAGCTAGAATTACCAGATGACTGATCTCTTGCTCACATCTTGAGATCCTAAAGCCATAAATTGCAGCCCTCCTGCTGTTTGCCTTTTCTGTTGAAGTCAGTAGAAGCACGGAGAAGCTGCCTTTGAAACTACCCCGAATATCTTATGTATTTCTTTCTAATTTGGAGAGCTCTGCTCCTTGCTATGTGGTCACAACGGACTTTACCAAATGAGTTAATTTTAGTGTTTGCGATGACAGTCATGTATAGAAGAATTTGTGATACTCCATATAGAAGATTAAATTAAAAAGGATTGCCTCATAGAAATTTGGGGGTGTTTTTATAATTGTTTTCCTTTGTGAGTTTCTGATGTACTTTCTGAAAGGCACTAAGCTGTTATTGATTTGTTTGAAAACAATAGAAACAAAGTATGTGTACCAAATACCATAAAAACAGAATTAAAATACAATTGGAGTGTACGAGCAAATCAAGTTGTCACATAACCAATTTTTTTAATTGCAATTTTATGATCTGTAATAAACTGGAGGGGACATTATGTTGTCATCATTCTGCATACCCATCTGTGCATTCCACTGCTAAAATTGGTCAGGGTGTTGCCACATACAAAAACCTAATATCCCTACTGATGTTTAAAAATCTGCTCTCCAGATAAAAGTAGACATTATGTGGAAATCCAGAATGATAGTGAACTTCTAGACTGAAAATAACCCCCCCACACACCTATTTCAGTGTTAGTATTTAAAACTCGCTTTGTAATAATGTTATTTTAGAGAGTCTCCCTATTACAAAAAAATCTCCTAAGTCTGCATGTTTTCAATTAGTCTGTTCTTTGGTTTTTTCCTTAACAAAAAGCCAAATAGCATCTCGTATCTCTGTTATTTTCTGGTAAAGTTACATTCACTGTATTCAATGCCTCTGGAATATTTCTATACAAAAATATTCTCCCATGTTGAACAAACCTTTATCAAAGAGGTAATGGTAATTTACAGAATGAAGATTGATATGGGCCAAAACAGAGAGACATATCAGGAGACCAATTCGGGTAAGCAGAGAAGCCATGACAGAGCTCAAATGCAAAAAGGCAGTATACGGGAGGGGAGGCAGGGACAGGCTGCAAAGGAAGAGTGTAAAACATTGCTTGGGCTTGTAGGGATGGTGTCAGCAAAGCCGAAACTCAGATAAGAGTTGGAGCTTCCAAGGGGTGTCACAGGTAACAATGTAAGCTCAAACAAGGTCAGCGGGAGCAGTTTGCCTAGGACCATGTCCAGTCAGATTTTGAACATCTATGCAAATGGAGACTCCGCAAACTCTCTGGGCAACCCAATCTAGTGTTTGACCACCCTCACAGTAAAGTGTTTTCTTGTGTTCAGGTGGAATTTAATGAGTTTTAATTTATGTTTATTGCCTGCTGTCCCATCAGTGGGTGCAGCTGAGAACAGTCTGGCTCCATCTTCTTCATTCCCTCGCATCAGGTATTTATAGACATAGATGAGATTCCCCCCTGAGCCTTCCCTGGTGCAGGTTGAAAAATCCCACCTCTCTCAGCCTCTTCTCATACAAAAGATGCTCCAGTCCCTTAAGCTTCTTCATGGCCTTATTGTAGTAACTCCATACCTTTCCTATTCTGAATGAGTGATCAGACTTCTATGTATCTGGAACATAACAAAGCAAGAAGGAATGGCTGGGCTGAATTTAAGAACAAGTTATATTAAAACAACTCAGTTTTCTTTTGTGACAGAATAACAAGTTTTGTGGTCATGGGGAAACATCAGCTGGCATTCAGGCTTGCCTCAAGTTTTCATACTTTCTCACGTGCCATTCTCATTAGCGAGCAAAGTAGGGCATTGTAGCATGAATTAAATTGTTGTTAGATGGGTGAAGCTGCTTGGAAGAACATATGTGAAGAGTAGTTCTTAGTGGTTCAACTTTGAACTGGGAGTGTATATTGATGAGAATTTCGTGTAAACCCATCCTGAACCTGACACTATGCATTTAAAAAGTGAAATGTTAAATTTACAAATAGCACCAAGATGCAGAAGACTGTAAGCACATTGAAGACGAAATTAGAAATCACAATGTTGTTAAAATGCATGTGAGAAATGAATGAGGAAGAAATAGGTGGTTAGACAAGGACAAATGGACCACTCTACACGTTTGGTAGGACCAATCAACATAGGAATACGGGACAGAAATTAACTGTCGCCTTAGCATTTTTATTAAGGACTATGTGTTAAAATGTTGTAGTAGATCAGAAGATGAACACGTGAATCAACAGTGCCACGCTTCTAAAAGCAAGCATCATGCCCAACTGTATAGCAGGAGGTGGCTGTTTATACAACATGAAATATAACTCCTCTTGGTCCAGATAAAATTTCACCAGTGGTAGAATCATACCTGCAGATCTGTTTTCAGTTATGATTTTTTAAGTAACTTTTTTATTTTTTTGCAAGGATAACTTGAAAAATGTTCTCCAGGCACATGGACGTGTTCAAAATTTAAAACATCCTCTGCAGAGCAGGTACATAAAGCAAAGTGTTCTTAACAGAATAAGTTGGATTCATTTTAGCAGAATCAAAAATTCAAAGCATCTTTGTGCCTTCACAAATAATGTAAGGCTGAAACCATTCCATTCTATCTGCTAAAGGCCCAGTTTCCATTCTCTCACTTTTGTAACAAAATACTAATTATGACCATTCAAGAGAAAATTCTGTTGCAGTTATAGTGGGAAATATCCTGCCAGCTCTGTTATCACTATCGAGCTGTTGTTGCCTAACTATAGAGCCCTATTGTGAATCTCACCGAGTCGCCAGGACCTCCTGAGGATGACTGAGAGCCCTTAAGTTAGGAACTTGTCCACTTCCTTTTCTGGTTCGTGAAACCTAGTCTCTCAACTCAGACAACAGTAAAACTTGGAAATTTTAATTCTGAAGGACTGTATCCTTCCTTGTAAACTGAACTTCTGACTAAATAAAGCAAAACACAAGAGGAGGTCCATAAGTATTCAGAAGTCTTTTAATCAACTAAGCCCTACGGTGACAATTTGGATATGATCTTTGAATGGAGAGCTTTGAACTCTCTTCCATTTATAATTTCTTTGGTTTAATATGAAAACTTAGCACACAAACAAGATCTTTGTAAAAATCCACTTCTCAGATTCTGGTCCTCTCATTTCAATAACTTTACAATTGCTGTGTTGCTGAAGTTGATGTTTTGAGTTAATCTGCTCATCCAGAGAGCGCAGGCCACTCTGGCGTGGTTGTGTATCACACGACCAGTCTCGCACTTGCTTTTTTAATACTCCGAACGGAGGATGCTGGTAACAGGCTGCTTGATTCTTGTGAAGAAAAGAAAATGGCTATTCTGTGAATAGTAAGATCTGGTTTATCAGCTCAAATGGCAGAGTAATGGCAGTGAGATCCATACAAACACGAGACAGACATCCCCACGTAGTCCGGTGGTGGAATGCCAATGTTGTTTGAAACTAGCCACTTTTTTTCCATACCAGAGGGAATACTGAACCTCAGGCTGCCAGGAGTATATTTTGTAGATCAATTAGCAGCTTTTCAGGTACAAAGTTCAATCAGCTTCTTCTGCAGAGCGTACTTGGTAAGGTAGTACTGACACTTAAAGTTAAGGCTTCTCGCTGGCAGCTCACACTGAAATGACATGTGCTGGCATTGATACGACTCACAGGAACAGAGGATGGCGTGCTGCATAACTAACCTGTCATATGCTGTGCTGTGAGCTAGTATGTCAACAGTCTGCAAACTATGTCGTAGAATTGGAAGCAAGTTAAAATATCAGGCAGCTACATGATACGACATTTACCACCTGTCCACTCGAACAGGGAAAGTGTCGCTTCCTCTTACAACCAAAGCTTAATTTATGAAAAACATTTCAATGATAGCTAGGTATGTAATGTTACCTGTGTGCTTATGGGTTTATTATGCTCTGTGGAAAAAAGAATTTAAAAGCTAAAGTGCAGTGATATCCCACTGTATTTCAAAATTGACTGCAAAACTTTATTCAACCGATGCACCTTTCCTAACCTTGTCCAAAATTCTCTTTCATATCTGCACTACTTAAGAGATGCTTGCCTTCTTTCGTTTTTGAAAACCAAATGTCGTAATTGTAATGACTTACTATGTACGCACAAGCTTTTAATTCGTATCTCCTATTTTCAGTATTTATCATTTATATCCTTATATAATCTGTTTATGTAAAATAAATTGATTATCCACCATTGATAAATACATAGCAACAAGTTAGTACCAGCAGTTAGTTTGAAGGTGATTTATAATTTTCTATATTGATTATACAGGTAAGTATGAAAAATAGTTTTCAAAGAGGTGACATCTTTTTCTAAAGTTTTCTGATTTTTCAGGTACAGTGCATTACATTGCTACTTATGTTAAAGTATTGTTCAGTACTATTCATAAGCACAGTTATTAGTATTGTATTTCTTGCCTTCTGACACCTCTTCAAAATCCCACTTTTAATTTTTGTATATGTGTAAAACTAAATTTCATTGTTTTCAGTAAGGCAGTGTTTTAAAATCATTTCACTGCAAATCTGAATGGGCAGCTGGCTGATAAGGGCTTAACCTTCCTTAGGCAGTACCTGAAAGTTAGTTGTTATTCTGGATCAAATTAAGACACTTCAGTGCAATAGGTGTCCCTTTCTCACAAAAAAGATATTACAGTCAAGGTTTTATTGTGGGCAGTGTCGGATTCTAGAGGGGAATGTGTTCAAGTTAGATACATGCTCCCAAGATTTTGTCTTTGGAATTCTTATGGTGTTGACTATAATTACAGGAAACGTGAAGAAGAAAGTAAGAGAAAAGAAGCCAAGCTACAGAAAGGGATGCAGAATGTGGAGCAAAATAGGTTTCGAGGACAACAGAACCCTACAAATCGAGAGAAGACTGCCAGCATCTCGCAGTTACCTAATAAACCAATGGATGTACAGAATAAGAGACCTCTGTCCCTCAGCGCTTCGCACATTCAACCAGGGAGAAACAGCAGAGCTTCACCTAAAGCTTGTCACGACAAAGGGACAGCAAAGGAGTCAGCAGAGCCTCAGATCGAAGTTCATAAAATCAGTCAAGGTTTGTTATCTTTTTAAGTAAGTTGTCCTGATTATCCTTTTTGTCCATATCTGATGGTGTTTTATATATAGGACCTGTTTTACTCCATCATTTCTTGTTCTGACATTATTTAAGTGATTCATCTGGGATAGGTTAGATACAGATTCTTTAACGCTTGTATTCCATGAACTTAGGTAGTGAAAAATGTGAGTATCTTCAGTGTCTGTAAAAATAGCTAAAATAGGGGAGAACAGGTTGTTGGTAGCTGTTCTATTCCTTGCACTGCTTGGAGAAAATGAGATTAAAGATATTTGGCGTATCTGCTGGATTCTTGAGGAAAGTTAATGAGGAAATTGTAACTCTTGTTTTTAAACAAGGTTAAAAGGAGGGCAAAATTATTCCAAGTGACATCTCTAGCATACAGAGGGAGCTGTTCAGCCAGCTTCGTTCTCCATGACACAGTTCTCCTATGACCTGTCCTTGAAGTCCTCTTGTTGAAAACACTAGGTTGCTTTTTGAGAAGCGAGACTGGTTTTAGAAATTGTACCAGGAAACAGTGTGTTGAAGCTCTTTCTGTTACTTTTCTTGCCCTGCTCCACTCTTTTACTCTATCTGTAAACACATCATCAGTTTATCATCATTTCTTGATCACTCCTGCATTAGTTTTTGCAAGATAAAGATTTTAGTAACATTTCAATCAGTTCTGACTTCAGTCAGTTATAGGTGCCCACAAAAATCTTGGCTTCAAAAGGTGCATTTTTTGAATTTTCTGTTGCCCTGGTGTAATGAGAGAGGGGGAGAATGTCCTTCTTCATTCTGGGAAATAAAAATGGATTAAAAAAAATTAATTAAATTAATAATATATTAAATAAGACACCTTTTTTTCCATGTCTCAGAACGTAGAGGGCTAATTACCCATATGACAACCATGTATAAATTAGGATAACCTCTCAGCCGATACTAACCTGTCACTGTGATAAATCTTCTCTCTTGGAGACATCATTGATGATAATCTAGACTTTCTTCGGTTAATATGCCATATTCTGGAATCCTGTCAAGGGAGTTACTGTGGTGGAAAATGTAGCATGATTTTACCAGGTTTTGGACAATCCAGAAGATTTTCTGTTACTCCATTATATCAAAGATACCTTTCCTTTCTTCTTCCCCTCATACCTACCCTTTAACACCCTGTCTGTCTGTTACATTTCATCCCGTGTGGTCTTTTTGTCATACCCTGCTCGTTTCCTAACAAAAGAGAAGGTGTATGGTAGACGGACATTTTCAGTCTGGTTCTTTGTGCTCTGGTCTGGCTTCCGAGTCGTTCTCACAGGCGTGTTTAGAAGCAGTTATCACACAGGATTTACTTTTCCCACCCTAGGCTTGGGAAAAGTCTTGCAGCAAGGGAAAAATAGGAGGGACTTTAGCATGTCAAGCTAAAGAAGAAGCCAAGCGCTCTGGGTTTGCTGGGTCAGTGGGTTACTGTGTCTGTCATCATGTGCCAGGAGAGCAGAAGTTCAACGAATAAGCTTGAAACAGGGAAGATCTGTTACAGTGTCTGCACTGGAACAAGCAGGTGTGTTCATGGGGCTGCATT
>NW_010394616.1:42903-52230 GCF_000710305.1 Buceros rhinoceros silvestris
CATTCCTGCACCATGTGGTGAGCTTGTTTCTTTGAAGACAACCAGTAGTTTCAGGTAGGTGGAGAAGAAATAGTTTCTCCCTTGTGACTTTTTTTGGCATCTAACCCAAGTGTCACGTGAGAAAGAAAAATACACGTAGAACAGTTAGCAAGTGAAGAAGTTTGGGACTTGCAGTGTTAGAGGCAATCATGCCCTGTTCTGATTCTTCCTGCTTATACATATTTTTCAGTTAAGTAAATCCTAGTGTGCCTCAAAGGTAACCGAGCGAAAAAAAATAAGAGGCATAAATTATGTTTTTCTGGATCAGAGACTGAATGTTGGTTTCCATTTCTCTGTCTAAAGATTCGTTGAGGAAACACATCAAAAGCAAGTCACGTTGTGTCCATTTCCACTGTGGCAAAGCAAAAGAGGGAAAAAAAGTTGAAGGGAAACATCAAGTTGCAGCTGCTACAGAACTGGAAGGAGAAAAGCACAAGGAGCACGCTGTCGAGGCAGTGGGTGCTTGTGCTCGGAGGAGCAGAAGGCATGCATCTGCCTGTAGGACTGCTAGTGCTGGGGAAAAGTTAAGAGATCAAAGTCAGTCTTCATCCGGCAATGGGGACCATTGTGAAGGAACGGCTGTGTTCTGCAATGCCAGTTGTGCTGGTGGAATTGTGAGAAACTCCAAGCAGTGTGAAGCTGCTTCCAAAGGCAGAAGGCATCAGCAGAAACCCAGAAATAATGAGGTAAATGATGAGCGGTGTTCACCAGCTGGCTCTAGTAGACCAGGAAGTGCCAAAACGGTATTTGCAAACACCAGAAGTGACAGTGTGCATGCTGTAGAACAAACTAACAAAGTGGGAAATAATGACATAGCAAAAGAGGCCTGCCCTTTGTTGTCAGCTGAGGCAGAACCTACCGGAACTGTGCCAAGAAACCCAGCAGCGTGTTCTACTCCTGATGACACCATGAACTTGGGAAAAATGGCCGTAATTGGATCGAGGAATGCAGATGGTCAGTTATGTTCTGTCACATGGCAAAGTACAAATATTGAACTAATCCCTTTAGAGGTTCGAATGCAGATAATAGAAAAAGAAAGAAAAAGAAAAGAGCTGTTTCGGAAGAAGAACTATGCTGCTAGCGTCATACAGAGGACGTGGAGAAGGTAAGACTACTTTTGAATGGCTAGAGAAGAGTGAGATACAGATAGATGTCAGTTAAATTAGGCTTGCTGGCAGTGTGCTTCGGTCCTTTTGCTTACAACATTACCAGTGCTAAATCAGGAATTTAGTAATCTTTCACCAAACAAATGGAAGTGGGTCCCAGTCGCCTAGAATTACATTAGTAAGTTCAAAAAAAGTGCAAGGTAAGTGATAACTGTAAAGAATTGGAGAAGATATTAAACTTCTATTTCAAGCACTGTTACTTGTTTAGAGAGCGTTGATCAAGATTTGCCTAAACCAAGAGTTCACTGCTGTTGTGTTCATTAGCAAAGTTACACGTGTGGAAGTGTAGGGTTTTTTCCTGAAAAGCTTTTTGTAACCAGATCCTTCACCACCATTTACACACCTGAAATTGTACTCCGACCTCACTTCTAACTGGATAACTGAACCCAGAGAGGTTTGAAAGCTTGAATGGAGTTCATTGCCAAACTTAAACCTAACTTGGCTGAGCAGAAACAACTCCTAACAGAAGAGGGAGACAGGAGGGAGCAAGATGTCCCAGTGTTGTTTTCCACGGCATGGTCTTGTTTTCATGAAAGCATGAGTCTCAACCTCGGAGATAGAGCTAGTCTTGATGTACTTGCTCCTTAATGTTTAATTTCTTATGCAAATTGACAGGAAGAGTATGGCAGCTGTAGGTGAAGCATATAATATGTACATAATTCCTATTTCCTATTTTTTGTTGAAATTTTGTTCAGTTTTTTGTGTGGATGCCAAAAACTGTAAATTGCTGATTCTCACTAACAGCTGATCTCTCCAGGCCTCTCACTAGTTTAACAGTTTCATATGTGTTTTAATATTTCTTAGAATTAAAATAAAGAAAAAATACCAAGGAACTTCCTTTGAGAGCTCAACTCACACCCTATGGTATAGTTCATTGGTGATGCAAAAATTGTTCCCCCATCCAAACTGTATCAGAGGCAGCGGATGGCAGATGTCTGGGAGTGTGGAGGGTAGCAACATCCTTTATACTAGTCCCTGGGAAACCAACAGCAGAATCAAGTCTAAATGCCCAGCCACCTGCAGAACGTGTGCTGAGTCACTGGTAACTTCCCTCCTTCTGGGTCATGCTGGAAGCTTTGTGGAGGGGCTGTTTCTACCCGCACTGTGCCAGCAGCCGAGTACTAGCTGTCTTCCCAGTGCAGGGCAGAGCCTGCATCCAACCGACTGCCACAGTGCGGAGCAGAGGAGAGCACTCAGCAGCTGGAGCACCAGGGTCTGCTCTCCTTGTCACCACACCCAGCTACAGGAGGCAGCCAGCCTGGGCTGTTTGGCCACCAGCCTGGGCTGTTCGGCCACTCCAGCAGTGTCCTCTGGGCCACAACAAGCAAGGCCACGACCAAAAGTTAAGCAAGAACAGTTCTGAATATGTACTGTACAAGCCTGCTCTTTTGACAAGAAAAGATCTTTTTGCCAAGTACCACATAGCTCTGAAGAGCTAAAAAAGAGGTGTGAGGTTGTGCTGAGTGCTTTCAGTGGTGCTTCCAAGCTTAAAAATAATCCCATTTTTTGATGTGCAACGTGAAGTGTTACCTCTGTTCCCTATTGTATGAAACACCAGGTTGCTAAAAGGCAAGACTACTAGCTGCGTGTTTGTGGAGTTCTGAGAACCGAAGAAGTCTTGTCTTTCTCAGAAATAGCTGACACTGCCCGTTACCGGGGAAGGGACACCAGGCCAGACACCCCATGGACTGAGCTGGCAGTCCATTTATTCCTCAACTGAAGTGTGGCCATTTAAACATTTGTGTTGACTCAGCAAATACTTCTGTTCGCTCCAGCTTTTTTACTGATTAATCTAAATATTTCCAACCATGAGATAATATTCCAGGATATCGCTCTTCACTGTTTTCCAGTTACACTGGCTTTTGTGAGTACATTCCTATTCCAATGAAAAGGTAAAATTTGGGAACGTGGTATTTTTAATTCACTTTGGAGCCTCTATTTTTTCTTTTTCTGTGAAAATTCTGATGTTTTTGTACAGTATCACCTATTTCTGTTCATTTATCATCTTTCTGCTGTGTTTGCTATATATGCATCCTGATCCAGTACTGAGTCCTCAGCACTGGAAGGACACGGACCTGTCAGAGTGGGTCCAGAGGAAACCACAAAAATGATCAGAGGGCTGGAACACCTCTGCTATGAGGGCAAGCTGAGAGAGCCAGGGTTGTTCAGGCTGGAGAAGAGACGGCTCCAGGGAGACCTTATTGTGGCCTTCCAGTGCTTGAAGGGGGCCTATAAGACAGATGGAGAAAGACTTTTTGCCAAGGCCTGTAGTGGTAGGACAAGGGAGAACAGTTTTAAACTAACAGAGGGAAGAGTTAGATTGAGCATAAGGAGGAAGTTTTGTACAGTGAGAGTGGTGAGTCACGGGGAGAGGATGCCCCATCAGTGGAAGCATTCAAGGCCAGGTTGGATGGGGCTTTGAGCAGCCTGGTCTGCTGGAAGGTGTCTCTGCTTATGGCAAGGGGTTGGACTAGATAGTCATTAAAGGTCCCTTCCAACCCAAACCATTCTACGGTTCTGCGATTTCATGCCGTATTCCTCAGACCCACACTGAACTGCAAAGCAAAGCAGCCACTTTTTATTGCAGTGATCCGCCACTTACACCATCAACTCTCTCTGCTGCTTCCAAACTCTATGTAAGCAGCTCAGTGCTGGCAATGTCCTCCTCGGCCTTCTTTTCTAATTTAAATCCCAAAGTCTTCTCTTGCGTTCAGAGCCTTTTAGATACCAAAGCCAGAGAAAGTCACGAGCAGATTAGGAGAGTGTATCCCTAAGTGATACTGTAGCTTCTGAAGGCTGTGCTGTTTTCACTCCACACCGAATTAAAACCCTTACAGAGGAGCATACACACGCCATGGCTTTCACTCAAAGCATAACACTGTGAAGTGAGTGCTTGTGCAAATTTCCTCACAAGAACGTGGATCTGAAGCCTTGTGTCAAGCCAGCTTACCTGTGCAGAAATCTTTCCATTCCATTTAGAGTTTTGACTATCTAAAGATTTTGGATAGATCTTTTCTAAACTATCCACCTGCTGAGTTAGCAATGGCCTGTTCGCAAGAAGCATGTGCGCTTACTTACACCACTTTGGAAACTGTGAGGATTAAAGATTGTTTAAATGACATTTGTTATTTAAAGAACTATGAAAGAAAAATAAATATATTTGTTCTGTTTGCAAAACCCTTATTTTATGGAACACTAATGAAGATCATAAATTCTGCAAAACTGCAGGAGAGGTTAGTGTGGCAGTTCCTCCACTGTCATTTTGCCACGTCTGTGGATAGTTTACTGTTGCTAAAGCTTTGATGGAGTTCATAAAGTTTGCAGCAATCTCATAATGCATTTATTTCAGTGAATGTTTTGATGCAGAACAGCTCGTTGGGCAGCAATGCTGAAGTGAGAGCATGATGCTGTTAGGAGGAGCCGTGCTTCCAAACTCCTGCATTCTCTCTCCCAGGCTCACCAGTTCTGCTGCCTTTTCTGCTTATGCTTCAAGCTCACTGTAAGCTTTATTGTGTGAGTGTTTTGAAACTCACAGCAATAATGACAGCTGTGAAATCGGACCAGATTTCCTTCTCCAATTTTTATGCAGTTATCACAGAAAAAATGTTTATTTTTAAAAAGAAGAGAGTCCAGCCTCTTCCTTTGAATCAGAATTCACAGATATCTCAAAAAAAAAAAAAAAGAGGTAGTGTGGATATTTGAGGATGTGGATCCCAAGTAAGATGGTGGCATCTGCCTGTCAAGAAGTCATGGTTAGTGTTTCCAGCTGGCTCACAGTAGGCAGCTCTATGTGCTGACTACTCCTATGTCAGTTATTCTGACAGTCCGAAATAACTTCACATCCACTGTACACAGAATTAGAGTTCTTAAGCAGGTACCTGCTGTGTGGCTGTTGGTCCCACTCAGTCCTGTGTTTGTCTTTTGGGTCCAGACTTGCACTAGCACATCCTTGTAGACAGCAGTGCATTAGTGACACATAAAAGTAAGTGCTTGAATTCTGGCATTTCTCTAAATTAGGATTAAGTACATTTGTCTCACTCTGCAAATTTAATAGTCATGATTTTCTTATTGAAAGTTTATTGAAGCTATTGTGAGCTACAACACAATGGTACGGGTCTGCTTAAGTCTATGAAACTTGCCTTTCTTGGGAAAATGTTTCAATCCCCACGGTCCACAAACTTTTTACATGTAGTCCTCAAAAGTGTATTTTAAGGTGTGTGGATTGCCAAAGGTTAATTGCTTATCCTGCTCGATGAGGCTTACAGCTCCTGTGTCTGTCTGGCTCTCTCGTGGGGGTCACTGAGGCCTGTGCCATTCTCCAGGGTCCCCAGTGAGTTGACAAAAGCTGGAAATAAGTTCGTTGCTGTCACTGTTGCTCTCCTGCTGGAGACAACTATTATTATAGATATATTATCGCTACATGCATGCTTTGACCAGCAGTAGTTTTTAAGATTAGAGCTTCTGTAACAATGAATCTGAACGTCTTTTGCCAGCTTTGTCATTCTGCCCATACATTTGGTGTTTCTTTTATGTGCAGTAGCTTTGTTGACTAGGCATTGGGTATTTTGTTAAGGCACATCAGATTCCTAGAGCATCAAACTCGGTCCCGTTCTTCTTTTTTCTCACTAGGATCTGTTATGCGAGAGCTGGTTTTTAAAAAGTGCACATGGTCTAAACATAACTTCCTACATCTTCTTAGTGTCGGACCCTCACAGTTGTTTTCTTGTTGCTAAAAACTACCAGAAGTTCTCTGCAAACACGAAACCACAGCTGAGTGCAAAGGTGGAGTGCTTGTGAATGGGTCATTTCATGTATCGGCAAAGGCTTCTGGCAGTAATTACCGAATTCCAAGAGAATAGCTTAGTATTCTCTTCTGCTCAAGTATGAAACAGTTCCCCAATTGTTTTTCCCACAGCAGTATTCACATAATCCATCCTTAGTGCAAGTTATGGTACCAAGTCACTGTAATTGTGCCCCCCTTTCACTTTTCTTCATCTCTTGCCCTGGTGAAAAGTTCTAAGTGACATGTTATTTAACAAAACTGGATGATTTTTTTTTCTTCTATCTCTTAATAACGTTCCTGTTCTGAATTCATACAGCGTTTTGCAACCTGTAGGCGCTACAGACTGTTATTGGTAAGAGGCAGTTGCTCCCCTCAATCGTTACTTACTTTAATGAGCTGGGTAACAGTACATGCCGGAATTCTGAACCGCCACTAAATTAAGATTAAATGCGTTTGTCTCACCCAGCAAATTCCACAGAGGTAATTTATACTAAGCTTATTGAAAGTTGAAAATTGCTGGGGCTGTAACTGAGCATATCACCCCCTTTGGCATTCTGCTGTGCGCTTACGTACTCATTTTCAGTACACAGCTGCTGTTTTGTTTGAATTATATAGTACATCGGCTTATAACATATATTTAAACCATTTGTATCTGGATATGTTGTCTTCTGTGTTAATTTAGAACTCGTTGCAGATGGAGCAACAGAACAAAATCTCTCTTCCCCTCCTTCCATTCCCTTTACTGGGGCATCCCGTAGAAGCCTTTCTGAATGCCAGAGGGGATGATGATCCATGTGATCTTGCCCATTAGCAAACATTTACTTATGATTAATATTTTACAAGTGTTACTTAGTGTTCATTTGTGAGAGGTTTGTATTGGAAGATTCAGAGTTATTTTCTAAGCCCATTAATTGACTTGCGAGTGTGAAATGCCAGTATCTCATTGAAGACTTACTTATATCTGATTCAAGAAAATAAAACAACTCCTTGTTGCTGGTGCCATTAGCTACCAAAGTGGGAAGAAGGACAGATTATCTCCTGTTGCCTCATGGAAGAGGTCTGCGACTGTGTGTAAGATCAGCAGCCGTGACAAGGTTGGGTCAGGGAACAGGGAGCCTTTGAAGAGAAGGGAAAAAAAGCAAGAACAGATTGCTGAAAACAAGGTGAGGGGAGCATCTTCAGAGGAGGGATGGAAAGCAGCTCAGTTTTCTGTAGAGGAAATGTGCACTTGAACCTGTAAGAGACAGATTTGTCTTGCACTGATTGATTGATTGATTGAGAATACGTAGTGGTAAGAGGCACAAGAAAAGTTGGTGTTATTAAGCTGTGAATATATTGAAAATGAGAGAGGAGTATTGATGATACTGTTATTTCTTAAATATTTATAGGGTTTGTCTTCTCCAGACTTTCTATATAAAATACAGCTATTTTTCTATATAATGTATGTTGATAAGCTGATGTTGCAGTACCGTAACTTTCAATACCAGTAATGCCAGATCTTTATTAGCTGTGTGAAATAATGGATACATCCAGAACTGAACCCACCTACTTCTTTTTCTTCTGAGCGAACATTTCTCATCCAAATGACTTAGCGCATCAGTGGGAGTTCTGTTTTCCCAGTTACCCATGTAATCCACCATGTGAACTGGTGCGTGGAAAGCACTGAAGTTAAAACAGGTCACCTAAAACAAGCGCTCTTCTCTTTTCTGCTCTCTAGTTACCAGCTAAGACAGGAGTTGTTTCAGCTTCTCAGTGCTAAGCGGCAGTGCAAAGAAGATGAAGACAAATGGAGACAAGAAACAGCTGCCTTCTTCATTCAGGTTGCTTGGAAGAAACAGCTGAACCATAGCCCTTTGAAATCAGCACCCTCATGTAAAAATCTGAAATCTATGAACAAAACCAGCTCAGCCATAAAAACCAGCAAGCAGTCCATCCTTAAGCAGATCTATGGTAATTTTGTCTTCACTATATTTTAAATAGCTGCACTTATTTTTATAACATTCCCTGTATTTTGGATTCCTCTATACACTTCTTACCTAATTGGTCAGGATTTCAACTATTTATAAAAATTGACCAGTTTTTAACCTGCAGTTTCCTGGCTAGCTGTATTTCTGTTCAGGCTGAAATAAAACCCACATTGTGATTGAAAATGGCCCCTGTTAAGGCTGCTTGGCTCACCACAGAGCATTTACTCCAGCACAGGTCTCGAGGAACCAAATAATTCTGTTGCTAGAGCTGCTGACAGAGCAATGTCGAAAGAGAAGCGAGCAGTTGAACTGGGGATAGCTGGCTGCTTTGATGCACGGCAGCTATCTGGATCATGGTTTAATTCTTTTAAGCATTGTTTTAAACTTTTGAGGGGTTTGTATTGTTTTATAAATATTTCCATTTGAGGAATATGGTCTTGTTCCATGTTAATAATTTTCTTTTCACTGGCACAGCAAGTCTTTTACGGTAACGCTGCACTGCGCCTCAGTGTGCCTGGCACATCCTGGGGAAAGGGTAGAGGACAAGCACTGCTTTTAAACCTCGAGGTCCTTTACAGTGTGGATCACTGGCTGAGTAAGGATGTGCCACCTATATGTACTTTACCAGGTGATAAGTCACTTACTTCTATCATGGCTCTGTAGGTTAGATAGATAGCAAAAAATGATTAAATAGAGCTAATAACTTTATTTTCTTTCTTTTTTATAGAAACTGCAAGATGTATTTCAATTTTCATTAAAGTTTAGTTGTGGTTGTCAACTGTGGTGACAATTTTCTGTCATAGAGAATGTCTCCGGAGTTTCTTTGTCATAAATGAGAATAATTTTTAGGATAAAATAATGCTGTAGTCTGCAGCTATACATGACCACATCTTCATGTGAATAAACAAACACAGATAAACAGAACTGTTCATATTGTTTGTTAAAGGACGTTCTCAGGAAGGCAAAGTCTATCAGCCAACAAGACCTCCTTCTAAGCTGACCCTTTCTGACGTGCAGCTGGTCTCAGGTAGGACACAGACATTTTAAGAATACTTTAATGCTTTTTATGTACATAGGAGATGATTGGTTTAATCTTAGAAAAGGAAAAACCTGCTCAGGACTGGGGATCTCGATTCGAAACACATAACTGCTGCCAAACTTGTGATTGCACGCTCGCTCCTACGCTACTTTTGGACTTGTTATTTGAGCACTGCACTTTTATCCCAATGGTGAATCATTTGTCTGAAAACCAATTTGCATTGAGCTGTTACTAGAAAAGACCTGAATGTAATGGACTTGTATCGTGGTAAGTCAGATAACATTGGGCCGTGGTTAAATAGTTGCTTAAAAAGATGCTCATACCTTGGTTCAG
>NW_010394616.1:52327-55860 GCF_000710305.1 Buceros rhinoceros silvestris
GTATGTACCAGTCCTATTGAAGAGAGCAGATCTCTGCCTGTGCCAAGACTTTACACACCTGTTTGCTAGAAATACATGGTTTAGTGTGCAGGTGGAGACTTGAAAATCCAAAGTTACTCACCTTACCTCTGCCCTTTCTTCTAAAATGGTGTAATGGGAATCCTGCTCTGTGCACAGAGCCTCAATTATTTCATAGGATTTTTCTGGCATTGAGTTTTAAGGGTCTAACAAAACGATGCATTTATTTGCTGCTGACTCAGAAGCCACATGGTCATTTCCAGGTCTTCCCGGGGAAAGCCTTGGTTCTGCTTGCCACTGGAATTCTATGTATGGAACGGGTATTGGGGCAGCAGGGTTGGCACAACCAGGACTGTAAAGCCACGCAGGAAGACAGAGGGGGCTATACTGCATCATACCAAAGCACTGAAAACCAGAGATTGTCAAAGTGTTATCAAAGACGGCATTGACGGCTGGAACTTTTATGCCTGTGGCATTATTTCACGGATGGCTTAAAAATGAAGTTAGAGTGTGTGTACTTCTTTACTAAATGCCAGTTTTAAGACTTTTTTTCAAGTGTATTATGTGCTTACTTGGGGAGGGGAGCAATGGTAACTTGAGCCCTTCACCAAGTGAAGGTTCAGTGCCTCATCTGGTATTTGGTCTTCATGGTTGCGTCACACGTAGTGCAGAGGCAGGCCACAGCAAGGCAGCAGCAAAGCAAATGCTTCAAGGAGACAGTGGTTCAGATAATTCGTAAAGGGAAGTAAAATACATTTTCCAGCTAGTTCACAGAACTCTGAAGGCAGACGGCAATCTGACAGGGGACCTATTCTTGAGCTTGTTAGCACGGTGTGGTGAGTTTCTGCCTTACTAACAGAGGCTTTTTTCTTCCACCTTTTGAAAACTGTTTTAAAGAGGCCTGACCAGGCAGGTGTTTGATTGCCAGCTCTTCATGCAGACATTAATCTAAATTTTTAAAAGAGCTTTAGCAAATAACGCTTCTTTTCGTTTAACTCTTCAGAACAACAGATCTCCCTGTCTTCTGAAATAAAAAGGCTTTCTTTTAAGGTTTGAGTGTCCTTTGCTTTCATAACTTGGTGACGACTAGGATAGCGATAGGAACTCTGCCCAGTTCCTTCAGAACACTACCTACTTTTATTCACCTAATAGGAGCTCAGGGAACTTTAGCCCTCACTTAAAGACAGTAACATGTTTTTCATCTGACTGCCTTTGTGCATGACAACATTATGTTTGTTGGAAAAGTTCAGAGCTGTCAGTGGCTAATGCCAGATACTCTTACTCCTGACGTCGGTGCCTGGAGGAGGTCAGAATGCTGCTCAGTTTGATTCTTCCCTTGCTGAAGGTACATCTGGGAAGGTGAAGACTGACTGTCAGCACCAGTTTTAATGTTCACATAAGTAGTGGAAAAAGCACATGGTGACAAAGCTGTAACGGGGACTGACACCAAAACCAGTTTACTTACTGCCATAAGCAGGCCAAACACTTTGGAGCAGGGACACTCAGCAGGTACTCAAAGGAAATGCACAGATAGTAAAGGCAGCAGAGGCTGACTGGTAGAAAAGGAGTGTGGGATGGGCTGTACAGACATTGGGTAGGTGCTTCGACATTTTGGCAAATGGGACCTTTACAATTGTTAAAATTAAAACATTTTGGAACCTGAAAGTTCTTCCTATTTTAATACTTTTTTTTTATTAAATAGATGCCTTACATCAGTGCAGTAGTTGGCATTTGAAAAGGCTCTCTGCAGCAGGCCAGACAGATAAGTCTGGTTTTTTGTTTCACTGTGGACATCATTAAAATATGTTTATAAAGTTGTAAAGGAGGAAATTTTACAGATCTTGTCCTTAAGATGTGCAGTGTTCCCCCGTTCAGTATAATGTCCAGATTTGCACTTGGGATAAAGTACCTAAATGTTCACATCCAATCTCTACAAAACTGGGCCAGGAAAGGACAGATGCCATTTGTAGCACATTAAGTAAATAAAACCTTTCAGCCAGACTCAAAACTGAAGAGAACAGTCAGCTGATTTTTGCTTTCTACTATTTCGGAGAGTACACGCCTTAGCCCTGGACTAGCTTCCCCTACCTTCTAGAAATGACCCAGTACCTAACATCGCTAAATACCACTCAGCAGAATCTCCTGCTGCTCTTCAGCAAACTCAGCCAAGAGCGCTGATGTAGTGACTGAACCATCAGCCTGGAAACCTTCACTGGTTTATGAGGGTGAATCTCAAGTGAAGCTCCATCATTAACAGGCTGCGTTAAGCTCCGCCGTAGCATTCTCTGGGAGCTGTACTGGGTGCCACAGAAACCAAACTCCTATTACAGATAATCAACAGTGAGATGTCAGGAAAAAGGCATGTTCTTTTCCTGGTGGATTCACTGCTTATGAAATCCAGAAGCCAGTGTAGACTAAACTTTTTTATCCACTAGAGTTACTCATCAAAACCATTTTGTTCTTTTACAGTAAACAACCTACAGTGCGTTCATTTGTTGGAGAACATGGGAAAATCAAAGCAATTTTCATACAACATGAGACCAACCACTGCTGCAAAACCAAAAAATGCCAGACTCAAGCACTAAGCAAAACTGAATGTTTGGAATTGAAAAAGCACGTTCTGGTACAGTACAACTCTTCTCTCTCATCGTCTACAACACATTAAACGAACACATTTTCAATTTAGTAGTATCTCAGCATTACATGCCAAGCTGACGTCTAAGGAGCTGGACTCGTTTTGTGTACAGATTAGGTTTTAGAGGCAACTGTTAATTTATTTACTGACAGAATGAAATTTGAACTGCTTAAAAAACACTCAGTAAATTAATTGCTTCCCACAGCCTATGGAAGCTGTTAGGGGTGTGTTTTCTAGCCTTTGAAATTATCATGTTTTTTCCGTATTAATAACTATTTTTATACATGCACAAAAGTACTTGCTACAGAAAGCAAGAGAAGATGGTACCTATTCTAGAAGAAAACTTATAATAACTGTATGCTGGTGGCTCCAAAGCATTTACCTTGCACAAGTATTTAAACTCAGCAAAAATAATAAAATGTTACTCTAGTTTCAAAGTATACTGTTTTCTATTTTTTCTTCTACTTGGTATTACATAATTCTATTTTTTTTATTAATATAATGCTTTGAGATAATAGGTGACTGGAATCTAAGTCTGTTTCTCTGGAAGCCCTTAAGCTTCAAGGAAACCAGATGTTCTTTAACACCCCTCACATCTACCAAACCGCGTTCCAGTGATGTCCGCATGCTTGTGAAGAAAGGCAACAGGGGCATGCAGTTCTTTGTAAAATTTTTATTGTTTCACTTACAAAAAAATTGACAAGCTTTGTTCCAACATCTTCCATTCAAAACTAAATAGAAGTAAATGCTTTACAATAAATGCAGTTTGACCTCGTTAATAGACGGCGTTTACAGGGCCAGGTCCCTGGGGATGAGAGGCAAGGTAGATGTTGAAACAGTAATGGAGGTCTGTTAGCCACTGCTCCTGAACTTCACCGCT
>NW_010394616.1:55965-59992 GCF_000710305.1 Buceros rhinoceros silvestris
TCTTCAGCGTCTAGAAGGAAGGAGGAAAAAAGGTAAAACTCAAATTTCACCAGCAGTGCTTGCAAAGCTTCACTTTGTTTTTGCAGAGAATCAGGTGCACGGTTCAGGGTACCAGTTGGCCTTGTTCACCTGCATGCCGTAACATTATTGTCATTTTATACATTTCAAAGTGGTCTGTCTGTAAAGCTGAAATAAAGTGTTATTACTTGGGTACGCTGAGTCAGTGTTCCATTACAAAGAGTGTGAATTATACCAGATGTGATTTCCTTACTCTTAATTACAGTGGCTTGCTTACTTCCCAATTGTGCAATTAGAGTAAATTAAAATGCAAACGAGCATGGTTCTACTGAAGCAGGAGAGCTCAACACCTCAGTCCATAGGAGAACCGCTACCAACAGACCAACATAGCCCATGGGCCAGTAATTCACTCCCTCCTTAGTATTCACAAGAAGTTAAAAAACCCCAGCAAACTCAACTCACATTGCAGTGGAACATCACAGAAACCGCCTGAGGTATTTTCAACACCGAAGGAAACCACCCACCTCATTCCCTGTTGCAGAGTTGAACGATACTCTCTTGCAGCTGCTTTCACCACCACTGATGTCATGTTTCTGGTAACAAAGGTTTTAGAAACTGCTAATGGACACATGTGCCTTACCTGTTCAAACCTCAGCATTCTACACACTCTGCACTCAAAACTAGTGAGAGCTTTGTGCAAGGCAGTTTCAAGCATTTTTTCTGAAGGGAGAAGCAACTATAATGGTCTCATAACCACTGGAACGTGGACACACGAATACAAGTGTTGGGTTTTGCAATATTTGAAAAAGAATATATTTTGCACTGTACAGATTTAAGAGAATTTGCCTGACTTAATCACATCTTCCTACACCTATATGCCCCTGCTGCAGTAAACAGAACAGACTCATTTCTTGTTTGGGGACAGCGCTCCCTCAGACAGGCTATGTGGGTAATCCCCTTCCAGTGCGTTGTGGAGGAAGCCAAGTGCTGCCCAGGGCCCTGGCCTGGGTGCAAGCTCAACTTCAGAACTGTCTCCTCTGTGCAATGACCGCAGCAGCGTGGAGAAGGGGCAGCCCTCTACATGGCCTGGACTACCAAGACAGATCAAAGACAACCATAACTTGTGTTTCACTTGACATCTGCTGTGTTTGCAATTTCTAAACCTTGTAAACCCTTGTAATCCGTGGGAGACAACAAGAAGTTTCATACCATGATGTCCTTGATAATCTGTTGCACCAGAAATTCATTGGTGATCATATGGCTCCTGAGCTGACCATGCTGCATTAGTAAGCGAAGCAACTGAGCGACCACGGGCAGTTCTTCCCGACAGATCCTGCTCACTTGCAGACTTTGCAGCATCAGTCTCAGTAATCGCGGCAGGAGGGCTAATGCAGAAATACACGATCCCCACAGCATATCCCTGAGAGGAAGGGAGAACAGAAATTTACTTCATTAATGATTCTGTGGACCAGTCCCATCGCTGCACAAGGAGATGTGTCTCTGTGAATTCCACTGTGCCAATTTTCTGCACTGTAATCAGAGTTGAAGCAGAAAATCTGTACCAGAAAAGGCTAAACTTGAAAATACCTAAAATTTTGTACAGCATCAGAAAAAAAAATTAAGGTCTAGAGCTACATTTGTGCCCTAGAGCTACAAATGTTGCTGAAGCCCTTCCACAGTGTAATTTCTGCTCGATGCAGCTGGGAAGAGGTTTTGGTTGCAGTCATTGTTCAGGTACACCTGAATCTTTATGTAAGACTCAGAAGAAATCGAACAGTGGAATCAGCTGTGCAAGTCATTAAATACTGTAAATGGAGGAGGACTCTGGCTTTAAAAAACACAAATTTTAAGTAAGCTTTGAACAACTTCCCTGTAAAAGCAAGTCAGAGGAAAGATCTAAAAACATACAGGTAAATAAACTCATTTAAATCTGGTATCTGTAGGTTTTGTTTTTTTTAAATCAAATAGATTTGCAGTCTGTGAAATGATGCCTGAGAAGTTCTGCTACAGCTGAAACATCAAGTCAGGGAAGAGTACAAGCTTACAACGCCAAGTGCTTTACAGGCTGCTTTTTAATGTTATCTACTGAAACTAAAGGCTAAGGCTAAAGCTTAAGTCAGGATGGTTCTGACATCTAACTAGAACAATCTGAGATGAAACCTTCTGTGGTGGTTGTTTTAAATAATTCCAGCTAACTTTGCAGCTGTTTCTCTTAAATCCCAAGTACTGTTTTGAAGTAAGCAAAAGACAGAGTAAAATAAACTGGGGGGATGGGGAGGGGTATCCTTTTATTTTACATCTCTAAACACTTTTGGGTATAAAGGCCGAGAACCAACATGGTGAGAAAAGCAGCATTACCTTTTCTGTACATGTTCTGCATCCTCTTTGTCTAGAGTTAGTAGAAAGTACAGGAGACTGTAACAACAGGAGGCTAAGAACTTGTGCAGGTTGTCACTTAGGATGCAGGCTTGATCCAAGAGCTTATTTATGGCACATAGAACAGATCCAGCTGTGCTATCGGGAATTACAACCAATCCAACCTGTATTAACACAAAAACCCCTGAGGAGTTCATCACCTGATACACAAGTTTTTTGCCTGTATTCAAGCGTACCTAGTGCTGAAGGAATCTCTTTCACATTCCTTTGTTTTTCCACACACCAGTGCATTTTTTTCAAATCCCTATTTGCCTGAGAAACATCACTGATATCGACAGAAGGTTAAACTGGCATCTTCATTCCATCCCCTCTAAATAAACACTCATCTCAAATGTATTTTTAAAACCCACAACACTTTTTTGGGTAGAGGCGGTGAATTAGAAAACCATTTAAACTGAGTAATATTAACTCTCCTAGATTTTTGCTCTGTAAAGCCTTAAAATTCATGCATTGCTAATGTGGCACCATTTATCTTATTAAAAAAAAAACTAAGGAGTTTTAGAGTAGCCTAATTTGCTCACCTGCAAGTGCATCGTTTTAAGCTGACAGAGGCAGTTGGTGCACTTAACAAGGTCAGCTGTTTCTTTTAGAAATGTTTAGGAAAAAAAAAATCAGTAAAGTACAAGCCACAGAAATGTGGAGTGTATTTCCTTGGTTTGATTACTTATGGGAGGTAAAAGATAGAGAGCAATGATGGGTTCAAACTTAAATACTTCCAGTGTAAGACACCAGCTCTATTTCTAGCCGAGGAGCCCAGATCACTGTCCCAAGCTGGCCCTGCACCAGCTGGGTGCAGAGGCAGAAGGACAGCGTTCTGCATGGCAGAAGATAGACTGCAACTGTCACCAGGACACTGCTGAACAATACAGGACACTGAGGCACTAGAGAGTAAAAACTAATAATGCTGTTCCTGACCAACCCACATGTAGGAAATAACGATGGTGACCTAGACAGATGACTGCATTTAGCGAAGCATCCTGAAGATCAGTCAGCCAAGGCTGCTGATGACACGTGCCAGTCAGCCAGTGTGGAAGATGACGTGAACACAGACATGCCAATTTACACAAATCCAGCAGACGAGGCTGCTCAAGTGAGTCCCCACATAGGATGTTGCCTACACAGCGCCTTTCTTCCCTGTAAGGTGGTGTCATCCAGTTAGACCTTGGGCAGCATCTGATCAACTACCCCTTAACTGTTTGCTCTCAAGGGGACAGCGCAGCGGAACGCATAAGCCGATGTAAAAGTTGAGAGGTAAGTCAGCACACCCCCCCGCCCCCCCAAGCCCCCCGACTACAGTTGCAGGTCAGCCTCTCCCTCTGGAAGCTCTGGTCTCATCATGTTTTGGTAGGGCTTCCCACAGGGAACTGCAGAGACTTGTTGTACTGCAGAACCAGCTTGATGGGAGGACAGACAGGTCCTCCCTCTGGGCAGGCAGCATCACGGGCAACTGCAGATCTGTCCCTTACAATTCTGTCACCCAGCTCTGGCTTTGCAAGCCCCAGCCCTAGCGCAGGGAATGTTTCAGCACTAGCAGATGACAGACTACAACTCATCTAAAGCTGCTAGTCGCTCT
>NW_010394616.1:60098-86561 GCF_000710305.1 Buceros rhinoceros silvestris
CTTCCGAAGAGCGAACCAAACCAAGAAGCCTTTCGCTTACAGCTGTCCTGGCTTGAAAACAAGATGGACTATTCACAAACGAGAGCAAAATAAATCCATGTAAGTTTAGATACCAACAGTTATTAGACATTTTTTAAAACTGCTGATCTTGTTGAAAGCTTTTGCAAATGCTGAGATGACACAGGAAATACATGGAATAAGTGGCTTTGGGGGTAATGAGACCTTAACAAATTTATCGCCAGAAAGTTAACCTAGACAAAAAAAAACAAACTACTTACCAGATATTTACAGATGCCAGTCTGGAGAATGTCAAAGCACTGACTTTGGGAAGGTATGGTGGACAAGCTGTGACAGATCATCTGTTTTAATAAAACACATTTATATTTAAGTACGCTAAACGCAACCAGCCATCACCCACTGCGTAGTCACGCTTTGCTGACAGACCTAAATACAAAGTACCTACAGGGACAGACAGCAGCTTTGTCTCAACGCATTCGTTCTTTACAATGCAAGAGTAACTTTGCCAACAGAAATTGTTCAGTGTTTTTTTGCTAGTGGCTTTCTTCATTTCACCTGTGTGATAGAAAAAGGAGGCCAAAAATACTCCATCCAGCTACAGCAAACCTCCACATGCCTTTCCTTGGAGCCGAAGAATTTTGGAAAACAACTTCACAAGAACTTCATCAAGCATGAAACAAAGGAATCACAGTGAAACAGGACAGAACAATAATGTAACAAAGAAGAAAGTAGCAAAGGTCCATTTCCAACTTATTTTCCTCTACCCTATCAAAAATGTCAAGTTTAACGATGATAAAAAAATACAACACTGGAAAGGAAATCCTGTTTCATGAACTGCCCCAGCAGCCTGCTCTAGCAAACTGTATTAGCTGCCTAGAGCTGTGATGGAAAGAGGTTTAAAAAGAAGAAAAACCCTTCAGAACTGAAGACTCTGATCATCGTTTTTTAGTAAAAAACACATGGGTGAGAATGACCGGGGTGGAGGAGAAACAAGAGTGGACCCAGACCCCGTGAAATGCTGTAAGGTGCCATATGGCTTCTGGATAAAGAAACCAGACGTCTAGTAGACGTGCTAGTAGCTGTACTGCAATCCTCAGCAGATGCCTTCTCTGCTCCTCTCTTACTTCCCATCTACTCCAATAATTTGCAAACGAGGCGGAGAGTTTGGGTGACCTCCCTCCGTTTACAGTCGCGGCTCATCCCACCGGCGTGTCAGCTGAAGCCTCCAGAACGCATCGCACGCCGCGTTATTAGACCATTAGCAATTGTGATGTCCTGCTAAGGACAGGGAAGTTGGAAGAACCAATACACAAGCATGAACAGAAGATTTCATTCCTTAAGAGAATCAGACGGATCAAACATTTTGAGGGAGGGAAGATTTAAGTCCCCAAGATTTACAGGTCTCTTGACTAAGCAAACCCCATTCCTCTGTGGTACCTTGCCGACTGCAGGAAGAACTAAAGAAAACATTCACAGAACGATCTGACTTGAGGGATTAAATTCTGTGATAACATCCTGGTTTTGAGACTTAGGTTGAATCAGGGCAGGTCAGGACACCTAAACAAGAGATAATGACAAAATAGAAAACATCACCCATGTGGTGTCAGAAATAATAGTCCACGACGTTTCCAGCTGCAGAGAGACTCCAAGGCAAGGAAAGGTCAGGAGAAGAACCGTTAGCTCAAGCTCCTGTGGTACGAAAATGTGATCCTAAGTAACACGGGTGCCAGTGGTGGCTTAGTCAGAAGCGGCCAAGCAGTGGAATTAGTGGTGATGTAAAAGCGTGCTCAGCTTTTTCCAAAATGACACACCACACATGCTTGTAGCTCTGCTCAGGCTGGCCAGCTTCAGGAGATCCCTACCACATCTGCCTGATGGAACGTCATACCGTCGGGCTGTCAGGACACTGCTCACACTAATCAGTATTACAGGCGCATTTTTATTTGGCTAGTGGGACTATTTCAAAGACAATGTTATAGAGCCTCTTGCACTGAATACTTTTATTGATTTTACACATTTATTTCATAATGAAATAATATTATTAAACCTGCATACCCCACCCTAGACACAGTAGTGCTTCTGTACACTGCAATTTGAACGTGATAAAATATGAAGTACTCTGGAATATTTCCAAGAAACGTGTTTGGATTGGACTAACCTATAAAAAAAGATCTCACGGGTTTGATGAGTAACACACAGGAAAAAAAATAAATCGGTGAATCAAAGGTGGTAGGTTATGCATTTGGAGACTAAGAAAAAACTTCTGCATGCAGGGAGGGGTTTTGACAGCTGGAAATGAGGAGAAAACTCTGTGCATAACAACTGACCACAAGGTGGTTGTGATACAGCCACGAACCGGGCAAATGTCACTTTAGGATGGCAAAATATTCACCACAGGCGTGATCAGGCAGAGCACTGATGATCTGTTCAGTGCTCCTCCGTCAGACCCTGCTTAGGCTATTTCTGACATACTGTGCGAAATAGGAGTCACTCATTCCCAGGAAAGGTAAATTCAAACTGAACAGGCACAGAAAAATTGCACAAAGAGCAGAGATCCTGTCTGAGAGGTGTCAGAGAGACCTTAACCTGCTGACCCTGGCAAAGCTACACCCCAGGGCGGGTATTACTGTTACTTACAAAGAGTGAGAACTGCTGCAGGAAAACAAACACAACCAAACAGCCACAAAAGTTAAGGATGACCACAGCTGGCTGGCAGCACAGGCGAGAGGGAAATTAGGAAGGACGATTATGGACGGAGAAAGGCAGGAGACATTCGTGGCCCATAAGGAAGTTTACAAGTGGGAGGGGCACACATCACCAGACACAGGGAGACCCCTTTCCATGCAATACATACCCTCAAGAGGTCACACAGGTAGACCTTGAAGGCAAACCCACCAGGCCCAGCCAGCAAACTAAGGTTTCGTTACTCATAAAACCTTAGGACTGCATCCCTGGAATAGGCCTACGAGCCCCCTGCGGTCCTCCCCAAGGTGACAACTGCTGGCGTGTTTTGTAACAGGCACAGTTCACTGACACTCAGACTCTCCAGATCTGCCCAGGAAAACGGGCATCACGCCACGAAGAGCAGCACACTTGCCGAGAAGGGTTGTGGTGCAGTGCAGCGGGGCAGTTCTCGTTTTTCAACGTTTTGGACCTTTCTGACCCTCCAAATAGCACCACGATTCGCTACACCCAGTTCTGCTCTCCTGCCATTAGGCGGGAGCGGCAATCCTTTTCAACTGCATAAATTACACCCTGCTCGAAACAGCTTTCTAGCAACTGCCTGTTACAAAAAGTGAAACTGAAACGTTATTAGACATGGAAATGAGAAGCAAAGAAAACTTAATTATCACATGAAAATTGGTATTTTTCCTGACAGTTTATTTTCCTTAGGCAAGGGTTTGCAGGATGTTTAATTTCCATAATAAAATGTCACAGCTGATTCATTATTTTACGTTTGATTAGCATTTACCACATTTTTGGCGCATTCATAGATTGGTTTTGGATCAAAGCCAGAGCAGTTTTTGTTTCAGGGTGTTACTGAAGCGAATGGACAGAGAATGAGCATTTCTGATCGTAGGGAGGTCTGTATCTTTTTGAGACAAGTATTTTATAACAGGTTTGGTTTAGAGGTTTGGGGGATGCTTATCCTTTGTTTTATTATTTTGTTTGCACATCCACTTGCATAAATTAAGCCAAAGAAAATAATTCTCTTAAATACGGGGATTATCCATTAGCATTATGCAGCCGGCACTAGAGGCTCTGTAATCCATTGGCAGTTTTTCAAACCAAACCTTATTGATCAGACGAGCCCGACGACCCTTCGTACTCAGGAGCCACTCAGCTATGACAGCAGGCTCCCTACTAGTGCTTCAGGAAATCGTTACTGCACAGGCATCCCTGCCTGCCGCACTCCAACAGCGGCCAGCGAAAACGGCGGGTGAGGGGTGGGAGGAGAAGGCTGGGAAGGCAGCCCAGGAGCACTCCCGGGGCTTTCTGGAGATCCTGGCACCATGGAGTAGTTTACTCTGGTCTTCAACTGGGTGCGCTATAAGCCAGCCTAACTGGCTCTTAATCCAATCTGAAACGGGCTTTTCGCAGCTCCAATGAACTATCAGAGGAGCCCATCAGTTTAGTATCGCTTGTCTGTAAGATGTTCTCAGCTCCAGGAGGCAGAGTGGGGATGGCCGAAGGAAGCCCAGTCTCAGCCTGAGCCCTCATGGCAACAAGAACGTGCACAAATGATGAACCGAGAGTACTGCCTTGTTCATTATTTAGCTGTCCCCACCCCCTAACTCACTCAATGCTCCCCATAACACAATAGAAACCTGACTTAAAAAGCCTCAGTGCAAGTATTCTAACTCTCCTGGAAAATCTGTGTGCTATTTCAAGCTTAATCATGCTGCAACGTACTCCTTTTCAAAGAAAAATACTCGCTTTCCTCTGAAGACAGACACACACAAGTGTGAGCACAGAGAGGAACCAAGCAAGCAGGAGACACGGTGGATCAAGTATGTCAGTGAGCTGCTCTGTGGAGTCAGGCCAAAGACAGTTCAGACTCCAAGAGAAGTGATTTTATTAAAAAAAGAAAGTTGGCACACACCAGACATTATATCCTAACGTGAACTTTAAAAATATATTTTTCAATTCACACCGACATGCACCTCAAACACGGGTAACTAAAATGTAACAGGCTGTTCTGCAGCCAATTCCCAAGCCCTCGTGAAATGCCTGTTTCGAGCGGGACTCTATCCAGTGTAACGTGTTACTGCAGAGCGTAGAAAATGAGAAGTTTTCAGGTGATGGGGCAGGCAATGAAGCTTGTCGTCTGAAGCTTGGCCAGCTTCCCCCGAAGCACTCTGGCATATCAGACAGTGCACTCCCTTGACAGGTGCTGCTTCTCTTTCTGAAATAAATTGATTTGACAGGGCAATATTAACAGTGCCCTGAGTTGTTGAGAAAGCTGCGTACAACAAGAGATCTTTGTTCCTCTGCCTTGGCTAAGCTCACGGGGCGGATGTGAAAGGTATTCCTGATTCAATGACTCCAGAAAAAAGAAAAACACAACTCAAAAACCCCCACACGAAACCCCCACACAATCACAATAAAACAAAAACAAACCTAGGTTAGAAAAAGAAAAAGCCAAAAAGAAGGAAGGGAGTCTCCAGGGAGAAGAGAACATAGGTGAGCCAGAGGGGAAAACTCCCACTATGGGGCTAATTTTACATGCAGGGTAGAGAAACAGGAATACGGAAACTTGTTTAAGAATTACAAATGCTTAAGAACATGTATTGTGTCCCGCACCTTGAAAAGTACCTATTTCCAAAGACTTTGCAGGATTATGAACCCAGTTAATGACCAGCTGCTGGCGCAGAGACTGCGGCACACGCAAACTGCTCTGTTAACCGTGGTGACTGCCGACCTGCAGACCCCTCGGCTGCAGCACAGAGACGGATGTTAAACCTCTATTACAGCAGAGTCAGCTAAGCCAGGTGGAGTCACCGTGATCGGCCACTGCGCACCAGAAGCGGCAATCACCACTGCTCACCCCCGTGCAACCACCTGAGCACGTGTTTAAACCTGGGTACCAGCAACATCTGGTGCCAGAAGACAAGAGAACTATGGGCTAGAGACTATCCTACTGTCTCACCAAGTGATGGGCATTTCTGAAAATACTATTCTTTTGTCAGCAAAACCAGGTTTTATGCGCAACAGCTGATGCTGGCGGAGGAGCTGAAGCCGTACCTGAAAAACAGCACAGGTGTGGTTCTCAGAGCCATCTTACTAACAAATTTCAAAGAAAGGGCACCACGAAACAGCTTTGCTACCCAAGGAGCTTTTGTTCCATCCTCTTGCAGCTATAAGGAGCCCTTCTCTCGCAGCTCTGCAGCTTTCTCACAGCTATAAAATGTCACCATGGCCAACTCCGACTCCTGGATGCCTCCTTGTCAGACCACGTGCAGGATGGTCAAAGGAACACCTGGTCTACAAGCCTCCAAATTCACCAGCCTGCCCCTTCCTCAAACAAAAGGACTTGAAAACACAGAAAACCTCACGCTTCGGAAGCTACCTCTTGTCCCACAAAGTCTGTCTTTTGGAGCAAATCGGGGTACCACAAGCCAGGATGTGAATATACAGCACAACACACAGCAGCTGCCGGGATGTTGGTTCACACCAGTTACATCCAGCAACATCTGAGCTCCCCGCTGTACGATTTTGCGAGATACACTGGAAATGTAAGATGCAGGTACAGTGGAGCACTGGCCTGAAGGTCAGAAAGGTTCTTGGGAGCTTGAGTTTTGGTGTTTGAGTTTTATTGGGTTTTTGTTGGTGGTGGTGGTTTTGTGGGGATTTTTTAAGCTTTATGACTTAACAAAACTATGGAAGATACCTTTGAAAAAACTTTATTAATTTTAGGAGGCATTACATCTATTTATATAATTTGTCTTTTGTTGCTTTGGAGTTTGTTTTTTTTTTCTTGGAAAACAGTGCATTCTCATTTCTAAACATTACACTTGGATACCGTGATGTAGTTTGACAAAACACAAGCAAGCTTATACAGAATTTTTTTATCCTCCTCAGAAAGGGTAAAAATCACGGCATATTTCTAGTTCAGAAGAGATATGATTTGCCCTCAGCTGCTTTTTCTCCCCAATGTAACTCTAACCTAGAAATCTCAATTAAGACCACAAATTGAAATCTGACAGGAACTTCAACTCAAAATGTACATTTTTAAAATTTAGTGGGTTTTGAAGTGTTAATCTCTAGCTGAAGTTAAGCTACATGCTGCCACACCACCTCTTCCTTCTCAAGGCAAAAAGTTGCTGCAGGAGTTTTAACTTACATGCCCCGACTTGGTATCTTCATGGTTCGTCATGATTTTTCATAGCGTACCAGTGCAGATACAGCCTTCCCAACTCTACTGCACTTATCATCAGACGTCTCTGGGTTTAACACACATTAGAATATTACAGGAGATGCATCCCAAGGTTTTTGAATTACAGACTGCTGTTAAAAGCAGCTGACCTTCCCATGCGTTTGCTCTCAAACATTTTAAGCATTTTGTGGAGTATTTTATTTCTTCAAGTCAGCTGTGTGTTCAGTATAACTCTAGAATCTCGACTTCGAGCAGAACCTTCACATTATCATTTGCTTTCCCCCTCCACAATGTCTGAGTGTCCAAACCATCAAATATTGCAACAGAAACGATCTTGTATACAGGGTTACCTCGTTAAACTGTTTATCTCTGCTGGTGCTCTCTCATTCAGTACTGGCAGAGCAATTCAGTTACAGGGCAGGGCACAGTATTGCCGACAAACACTACAGGCACAGTCAAAATGAGAAAAGACCAAAGCCTCTTCCCTAAGGGTGCAACCGTTTATTCTGGATGCCCATCTGTTTCAGCTACGGAGGTGTATGGTTTTAAGTTATTTGCTTTAATAAGGCAGAACATTTTAAGTAGAAGTTGATTCAGAGAAGGAACCAAGGGTCTCACAATTAACATATCTTTTAGACAAAATACGAAGATTAACCTTCCCAGCTTCGCAAAACAGCATTTAAAGGGAGAGTTTTCTTATTGATCCTTAAGTGAAAAATCACTATTACCTAAAAACTGCCACCAAAAAAAATCATAACGTGGCTTCCACTATAACAATCACCACTCTCTAGACAAAGTTAGAATCCATCTCAAAACAGTGTTTGTTAGAAACCACTTAAAAGCACCAACTCCTCTCAGAGTGGCACGTGTTTGGCCTTTTCACTGGTGACGGTGAGCCACAGGCTATGAAGTGCACCGCTTACACCAACACTCCCAAAGTCCAAACTGCCATTTGAAAATGCCTCAAGTCATTCTTCTCCTTTACACGACCCGCTCTTTCTCCAGGGCACACCTTTTCTTCTGCCGCCCCTCTGGCTCGCAGACCTCACACATTACAGTTCATCACCACGAGCCACACGCACCCCTCGCGGCACAGCACAGCTAGCGAAGGAAAGCTGGGTCTGCCTTCCTCTCGGTGTGAAAACAAAGCCAAGCAGCAAACAATAAAGCCACAAGCTGTGGCCTCCTACAGATGCACACCTGGGACCCTTCATCCCTTGCCATTCCACTTCAGCACCGTAACACCAGCCACCTTACAACCCCCCGACAGCCCCTGCTGAGCCTGGCCCAGAGCGATGCCCACGCAGGCTGCCCAGCCAGCTGCTGCTATGAGTTACCAACTGACTTGTGTTAATCTAGAGGTTTTACTCCTTCACCTGTTTATTTCCATTAAACTTATGGGCAACTAGTATTTGCAACTTTACTCTTTAAGCAGAGAGCCAAATACTAGCCAATAGTTTAGACAAAACTAGCGGAAGAGAAGGAGGGAGATGGATGGAATACCAACAAGGAGGAGAAAGGAAAGGAGGATCTGAGCACTAGTCTCATTTATTCACAGGAATCCAAGCTGTCAAATCCCGATTCCATCAGTTCCTTATTTTCATCTACAACAATATATTCTTCCATTACGAGGAAGTTGTGAATTACAGCTACACCATGAGAACTCTTAAACATTTCATCATGAAGTAGAGGCCTGGATGCTGCTTGCTCTGCAGCCAACCGAGGGCTGTTCTCACTTACCAGGTATTTTAAATCACTACAACTATTTTGCTTAATATCACAGCACCGCCATAAACTTCCTTATCCAGCAAGGGACAGCATGAAAGATTCAGCATTCAGCAGCTGCGCTGCTCTACTCACCTCCACAGAAGTGTGACTAACTCAAGCTGGGGTTTATTATTTCCTCTAGCACCTCTTCAAATAATTTTCTGGCACAGCTAAAAATATTTTCTTTCTGAAATTGTGTCACACCTTGAACTATGTCCACTTGGAAGGAAGTGGTCTCCAAACCTACCTCTCTCAAACGCAATGCACACAGAGCCCTCAGATCACGCTGTCTTTCAACACATCCTAGGAGAGCTTCACGATTGGCTGGCAGCTTTTTCTCCCCAGAGGGTGCAGCTCTGGGTTTTGGGTGGTTTTTGGTTTATTTTCTTTTGAGACAAGAGTAGCTTGTTCCATACCTGGTGGAATCTACTTGTTCTTATTTCTGTGCAACTTTTGGCAAACCTTGAATTGAAAGGTTATTCCCAAGCCAGGATTTTTTTTTTCCCTTTCCGTCCCTTCCCCCTGCCATGTTGTTTTCAAATGGTCCAGCCTCCAAATCCCATATGGACTCCAGTCCCCAGAATGCTTTCACTACAAACTGAACGTGAAAGAGTATGGGTCAACATTGTTGGAGAATGCTACTCAACAAGGAAAAGAGAAAACTCCTAAAACCGCATGAACACACCACTGCATTAGGTATTTAAACAGAGAGAAAAGGGGGGCTCATCTAAAAGCCTAACATCTGATTTTCAGTGGTAACTTCAGCACAGTTTTGTTTATATACCACTTACCATATCTACAACTGCATCTGAAATCAAAACCAGCCAAGTGAAGAATGCACGGAATCCTGTGATTCATAAAAGGAAGTGGTCGCCTTAATACTCATCTCTTCTTTGTTCCAAATATCCTTGTTTTCACACAGCGTAACCCAGATCACACGTAAGAGGAAAGAGGAAAGAATATCTTAATTTTTTTCTAGTGAGGAAGCAAGCTACTGAAGAGGTGCCCCTACTCTTCTGTCCACGAATTCCATGGAAGAAAATTGGTGATCTGGGGGGAGCACCCTGAACAGCACTGCAATACCACCAGTTCTGGCAGGCCTTTCACAGGAACAGCGTGACTTCCAGATCATACCTAACTGTAACAACCTACCAAATAAAAACCGAAAATCTCCCTGTACTGGGAATCTCATTATGCTTTAAAACCAAAAATAATAATGAAGAGACTTTCCAGTGGTGAAACCAAAGTTCTGTTTTTTGAAGAGGAGACATTTTCAAGGATCACAGAATCACTGAAGTTGGAAGGGATCCTCTCCAGCTCCTCTAGTCCAACGCTCCTGCTCAAGCTAGAACAGGTCAGCCAGCACTGTACCCATCCTGGTTTTGCGTACATCCACAGATAGGAACCATCATGTCTCTAGGTTCTTTATTCCAGTGTTTGACCACCCTCACTGTGAAAAAGTTCTCTTGTGTTTAGATGGAACCTTACATGTTTTTGAATCTGCCCTCTTCTGTCACGGAACACTACTGAGAAAAGTCTGGCTCCCACCTCTGTTCCCTCTCAGCGGGTATCTACACACACTGGTATGACCCCCCCGAGCCTTCTCTTGTCCAGACTGAACAGTCCCAGGTCTCTCAGCATCATCTCACGTGTAAGATGCTCCAGTATGTCTGTGCTTCTCTTGCACTGGAGACACTATAGTACTGTCTCTAGAGACTGTCTTGTACTGGACACAGTATTTGAGACATGACCTCACCAGTGCTCAGTAGAGAAGTGTCACCTCTCTTGACCTGCTGGCAACACTCCTCAACCAGCCCAGAACACTGTTGGGACTTTTTTTTTTTTTGCTACAAGGGTACATTGCTTGCTCATGGTCAGCTTGTTGTCTACCAGAACATCAAGGTTCTCTGCAGAGCTGCTTTCCTGCTAGTCCGCCTCCAGCACTTACAGATGCCTGAGGTTATTCCTCTCGAGGTGCAGGAATCCGCATTTTCCTTTACTGAACTTCATGAGGCTTCTCTCTGCCCAGTTCTTCAGCCTGTCCATTTCCCTCTGAACAGCAGCACAACTACCTCATCTATCACCCAGTCATCCCAGTTTTGTATCATCTCTGCAAACTTTCCAAGGGTGCACTTGGTGTCATTGTCCAGGCCATCAGTGAAGGTTAGAAAGTACCCAGTACCGATCCCTGAGGTACTATTGACACTTATTGACCTGTCTCCAGCTGGACTTTTCATCACTGACCATAGCCCTCTGGCCTGGCCATTCGGGCAGTTTCAATACACCTCTAAGTTGTTCTTTGTCAGCATGTTGACAAGGATGTCATGGGATAATACAACATCAAAAACCTCACTCCAGTCAAGATGAAAGTGCTCTCCTCTCACCCACGAAGCCAGTCACCTTGTTGCAGAAGGCTAACAGGTTGGTTGAGGACAATTTGCTGTTCATAAATCCTTGCTGACTATTTACTATCTCATCCTAGGTGTATCTTATATAACACGGTTCACTAGCAACTTTCTCTCAACAATCATGAATGTGCCTATGAGGAAAAGCCTCCAATATCATTCTCAAACTCAGAGTCCAAAACTCCGTTTGGTTAACAGCCCACAAAATGAGGTGGGTCTAGAACATGTCTCACACAGATTTCTGATGCGTGGAATTTTTGTTCCTATTCTCCTTCACAGCTTAGTCTCCAGATAATACTTCAGGCTAACACATAACTGCAGAAATAGTGCAATGCTCCACAGGAGTCCAGATTTTCTTTCATTACTAACCAAGGATATCCAGATCTTTGTTTAATGACTGCCATCCAATTCTGGGAACGTGAAAGAGCAGCTTGTATCTTTTCCAAGAAAAGGTACTTTGAACAAAAACAAGTCTCAAGTTTCTGAAAATACTGACTCTCCCTGATGGCACCAAAACCCTGAAAAGTTTGTGGTAGGAAAAAAACAAACTCGGAACCAGGAATGAAAGGCACAAACAAGCTATCTACAATGAACCTCCTTCACCATCCTTAAGTGAAAATAGTGCTGTCATGTAGTTTCTCAGCCAACTTTGATAGATTTGTGGAAGAGAAGCAAAAAGAGGAAGAAGATGACAGAAGATGACACATTTTCAGAAACAGATGAAGTATATATAAACCCTTCAGATGCTGTATGGGATTCTGCTGATTCTTTGAGGATCAGGTAACCCCTCTGGTGCATTCATGGAACAATAGTTCTGTGCCAAACAGAGAGAGAGAAAGCATTCTAGTCTTTCGATACTGGAGAAAGTTTTGGTGAGAAAATGCTTCGTTACTGCCCAGAAAAGACAAAGTGAAACAAATCAGAAAGTTTAGCTGCTCCACAGGCCAAGTGACCGAAGGCAGGACATCTAAAGACGTGTGTCAGCCATGGTACCAAACAACGACTTTGCTTAAAATACTTTCCAATACATAATAGCACACATTCAGTAAGTGCCTCGAGCTATCATTAGTTTCAGTACATTATCACTTAAACTTCATGAATTACAAGAGAAAAATCTAATGTACTGCTTTCTTGAATCAAAAAGACTGCAGCTAAGACCCAGAATAAATCGTACGACTAAGACTTCCGTTACACCCTTCTTTCTGTATTCATGACAGAGATCTCATAAATACTGTCAAACTGGCACGTCATTAAAACATGACTTGACACGTTAAAGTGGTTTATGGTGAGCTAAGCAATAACGAGTTGAGCCAGAACAGAGACTAATGCACCTGTTCTGAATAAAATCTGGTGGCTCAGATCTCTTTAGAACCAACAATAAAATTGAGCTTTCAGCTCTTGCAATCTTACAAGCAGGAACTGAATTCACAGTGGAGTTTCTAATCTCAGTAAATTTTGATTAAATAAGCATCAGAAGTTTTTCTAAATAATCGCCAATGCCAACTTAATATTACCTACAAGTTAAAATCTCATTTAATGCAAGTGCTTTTTAATTAACAGTGGAATTTACTCTCAAAGAAAACTCTTTATAATTAGCATTTTTACTTTATTTTTGAAAGGCAAAACATACTGCTGGTCTTAAAAAGTGTTTAAGAATTTTCCACCAAGGCTTCTAACCACTTTTCCATGAGTATTGTTTTGCATACTACATGCCTGAACATTCACCTTTCACAGCAGCTTCCTTCAAAATATTACGTGATGGCTGTCAAAAAACGTTGGCTGTTTGACAGCTGTTATATTTTTCAATCTTTTTTCAACTCAACTCACAACAGGATTCAGGCATCTGCGGGAAAGGGATGGAGAGCACTCGGAGTGTGTACGCTGTCATTTAGAATTAGCGTTGATGTATTACCTCTGTCACAGCCCAGTGGTGTAAAAACTGGTCCAGATCAGTTAGGTAAAGACGGACAGGTGAAAGCTGTGTCTGGCTAATGTGTGGTTTTCCTCTAATGCCCTGGAGACTAGTCAACTCCTCTCTTGAAAACCCTAGAGAAAAAGAAGCAGTACAATAGTATCACAAAACAAGCTAAGCACTGTCCGACTTCAACAGCACCACTGACAACAACTCTCTTTTAAATTACGTCCACATAACACTTTATGGTTAAAAGCTCCTGCTTGGTATTTTAAATCACGTATATAAAAATACAATTCTGACTTCTGAAAGAAAAGAAAAATATTTGAAAGAATCAATGGCATGCCCATTTAAACTATAAAGCCAAATAAAAACATGTAACAGGCCAGTGTTATGCTGCTGTTTTTAATGTATGCATCTTTACAAAGTAATAAAAGACCAGGTATAATGCAAGACAGTTCACCATGTGTTCACAGTAACTCAGTAACCTTGTAAAACTCAGGGTTAAAAAAAGTTAAACAAAAACCCCATTTGGCTAACTATTTCTAGGCAGGTATTAGATGTTTTAGTAAAACAGGACTACTGCTCCAAAACAGTGGCTTTCGTTTGGCTTTTCTTTTCTCAGTTATCAGTACAGCTCTCTCCTCGCTGTTTTACAAGAAAAAGCTAATTTATGAAAGCAAAGTAGTTGAACATTATGAATGAGTGAGGTCATGAAGAGAAAACACGTTATTTTTACCACAGAAGTTGTTACTGGAAAGTATCTCTTAGTAATATTACACCATTTTAACCACTGTAATTTCCCAAAGTTGCATCACCACAGGATACAACTATTTTTGTATCTGACTAAGGATATAGCAGCAGAAGCGATTCTGCTCACATGCTGACCTTGGGCAGCTCACTTTAGTGTACTTTGATTACTTTATCCTGATGGAATGTTTTCAATAGCATGAGCATGTCCACAGGAAATCCCAGAGGCACTCATTTATACTGTTACGAGCCAATAACAGGCTTTTACTTAAATCTAGAAAAAAAAATACCTGTTCACGTCATATGCTGAATTTAGGTTCACCTCATACTTTCCAAAGAAAGTTGGAAGAATGAATAAATTGTATGCAAATATTTGGCCCAAATAGTAAAGTGTAAAAACAGTGTTATAAAAATCGCATGAAAAGAAAAAAGGGTATCTCATACCAAAAATACGTAAGAAGAACTGAGTTACTTCCAGGAAGTACTTACTACACCATTTATTCTAAATTCAATCCAGTAATTGACTACCAAAACAAATTTCACGTTGTTAACTCGGAATTTTGACATTCCCATGGATTACCTATAAGGGTTGAAAACAAGAAGCTGAAATAGTCCACATCATTCACTGAGTTATCCTGCACTTGGCACTTCCAGCCTGCAAAGGACGATCTACACAAAACCAACAGCAGACAGTTTATTAAAAACCACACAGTTAAGGATTCACAACCCACCTGCACAATACAATCAATTAGCATGGCTAAATTGTTAATTCCAGCATTCCTGTTTCTAACTGCTGCTGTTAAAACAGCACTTTAAACAGCTGCAAAATCAGAACTTGCTCTTTTCAAGACAAGCAATATTGAACTTTGTACCCCTACAGGGGCTTAGGTTAAGTTGATTAAATTACTGAGATAGCAACTTTTCATAAATACCAGTATAACCTTTAATGTAGTGACAACAGCCAACACACAGTAAATTAAGTTTTATTTCCCTTACTTGGTAAAAGTCATTATCTTACAAAGCTGGTCTGTATTTTTCATTATATCCACTGCTTTTAATACAGCTCTTTACATGAGCAATGAATCCCATTTAAAAGCAGTCTCAGCATCTATTTTAGAGTAGCTACAGCTACTAAACACAGAACTAAATTAAAAACTTGCTTTGAGATTTAGAACAAAAAAAGGAGCAATATGCAAAGACAGGAGCAAACCCATTATCAAAGCTGACTGCCACTTCCCTTTTTAGGGACAATCTGTAAGAAGTGGAGCGCCAGCCCGCTTTTGTTTCTCCAGTGAGAGCTGTGGGAACTCAGAGCAAGCAACACCGCTGACCACCCAGTTGTCTGTGTATGGGTTCTGCAGAACCAGCAGAAAGCCAGGAGCTGGGAACCAGTGCACCTCACACATGCTTTCCTCAAAAGGCTGCCTCTCAGATCCACATCTCATTATGCAAAACACCTATCATTCAAACTCCTGGTGTGCTGCTCTTGGCACTTGCACTGCAGACTAGGGATCCTTGCTGCAGGAGGTTGCTGCTTTCTGCTCTTACCATCTTGTGAAACTTCAGCACTTCCGAATGCAATTTTCCAAGCCAACTATCTGCCTCAGATCACTTTTTTTTCAAATTTCTCTCTGGTAACAGCCAAAATGGCTTAGCTCATGGGTAACGAAACTCTGGAAAGCTTGTTTTCCAGAAATCTTTTACAGCTCCATGTTTTGGGAGCAAAAATATCAAACTTGAAATACCTTTGTGCCAGGCATATATATTTTGCCACCCCATGAAAATCCACCCACAGCATTTCAGCATTCACAAAAATGACAGCTAGAATATGCACGTGTGTCTGGAGCTACTCAGAAAGAAAGAGAAAAAAAGGAATTTCAGAATTTCTTTAAATTCAGGGAAAAATAATCAGGACTTAATCAGACTACCATGTAGGATAATCAACTGTAGGGGTAAAAAAAAAATCCTCAGTCTTGCAACCTGCTTCCCTAGAGATTCCACATAAGGTGAATATTCACACAAGAGTTAGACCCATATACCAAAAGAGAGAATGAAGCCAGTGCCCTGTTCAGCACAGGGGAAGAAGCTGCCTGAATCCCGTGCAGAGGGACCATGAGTCAGACTTGAGGTCACCCATTATACCTAAATAAGCATTGGGGAGCACGAAGGAAGATTGAGGAGAACTTAGGACTTACTGGACAGAGATATTCAAACTGTGATGCGACCACTGAGCAAAATGGTGGGTATGCAAGGGGTTGGAAGGGATAAATCAGATGAAAAGCTGCAAAGGGAATCAGGGAAATGTGAAAATAAAACTGTCTTGGACAGGAAGACAGAAAACACAGAAAGAAATCCTGATAAGCCTGAATTCAGGGAGCAGACTTGCATGACAAAGCTACTCAGAACGCGGTTTAAAATTAAAAAAAGAAATAATATTTTTTCCATGCAACAGTTAGGAGGTGAATCAAATTCCTCACAACAGGACCAGTGGATACAAGAATTTTACATGAACTCCAGAAGAAACTGAAGAAAACCCCTGAATTCACTGCAGGCAAGCAAACACAAACTGCAACAGGTTCAGGAGATCCCTGGACACAAAAACCTATTCTGAAGCTTACTGCTAAATGTCTGGACATTTTTCAAACTTCAGCAGTTTTGTTTTTCTACCCACATTTGACTGCCTGCACACTTACAAAACAGGGCAAGCACTTTAACCATCCTAAAGCACACCGAGCTAAGCACCACTGATGTAGACCTAAGAGGAGGCAGCTGTCTGCCCCAGGAACGTGGATCAGAGTAGGACACAAAGCCATAACAGAGCTAGAAAATGGTTTTAGGACTCATCTACAAGCAGAGCTACACTGAGACACGCACACACAAAACCAAGATCCCCTAATTCAGCTGCAGCTTACTTTTTTGAAAAAGTGAAAGCTATTGCATACGTAAAAGAAGCCTCAATGTTAAAAGAGCATTAAAGTTAAACATAATCTAGCATTCAATTTAGAAAGTGGCAGAGAAAGTTGCTGATAATTTTCAGCTTGGCTTCTTTGTACATATACCTTAGAGTATGATAATACTGTGTGTCCTATTTTCTCTTAAAAAAAAAATCTATGCCTTGTCCAAGTCATGGATGAATGGATCAATCAGGATTATGCAATGAAGGACAACAGGAGCCTGAGCTGTTCCTGCCTTATTTATTGCATCACCTATAACGTGCCCAGTGTATGAGGCACGAGACTGTAAAAGAAAGAAGAAAGGATTAGCTCACAATTCAGGTAAAGAAATAGGTTTTATGCACTATACAGCATCACCCTCCTGTCTGCATCGCAGACGTTCTATGAGATGCTAGACAAATATTTTTTAAAACGGAAGGACAGGAAATCAGTGGTAACACATTTCTCCAAGTCTCATCAGATGAGGTATTCATTTACTTTTAGAATAGAAAAAACCATATTGTTCACAGTGGAGGCTTCTCTTCCCCTTCTTTCTGCAAGTTATCACTAGCCCGGCAACAGTTTAACAGCAAGTAAGACTGAAAGGGCAGCGACAGCTCTGGAGTGATACAGTTCCACACATCTTAAAGAGCAGCACATAGACCCATCTGATCTCTACTGCTCCACCTGCACTTACAGTGAAACTGAAATCAATCCTTTGCTTTCAAGTGCTAAATGCTAAATACTCTGAAAAATCAGTGCCTAAATGTTTAATGCTGAATTCCTGAAGTTAACAGGTACCTCTGTGTAATTCAGTCTACACCTTAAACACATAACTGAAAAGAAAAACCTGATTCATAGGTGGGAGAGGTAATACGAGTATTGTAACTTCCCTTTTTTGAATAAATTTTTACTGACAATGGGAACCTGTTCAAACTGCACATGAGAGAGACCTCTCCAGACAGCTAGTCCAAACCTGCATTAACTGTGATGAATTACGTGTTGTAATTTCCATAAGTTTACCTGCTCTCCGTAACCTCTCCACTGAGGTTTAGAATTGCACCTTTGGGTAACCTGCTCTGTACACCAAATGGCATTAAAAGAAAAGCTGAATCTAATTAACTTAATCACTGCTTCTCTCGCCATTAGCATAGCAAATAGTTCTCAGTCACAGCAACTGTGCAATGCAATTCCTCTTATCACTTGCTGTTAACCTTCCTTCTAACTGCAGCCAGATCTCACTACTTTTGTTCATGCTGTTGTTATTTTTAGGCTGGGCCATCACACAGTTGCAAAATAAAACAACTGCAGTTCGGGCACAAGTGGTTATTTCTCAACTACAGATTATCATCTTTGTGCTTCTTGACCTAAACAAGATACCAATTGATTTCCAGTTCAGGTTTAAGGTTGGCTTTGACTTACGCAGTCATAAGGAGTCTTTGGGTAGTTCAGAGGTGTCTGGTGGACCCTGATGAACCTTGCCTCAGTCATTTCAGAAATTATCCTTTCACTTGTCCTCCTGTAAAACACACTGCTCAAGCTCAGACAGCAACGCACCTATCAAACACAGCATGTTTTGCTTAGAATTTGGGTGGGGGTTTTGGTTTTTTTGTTGTTGTTGAGCAATAAAATTGAAGAAAGTATAAAGGATCTCAAAAACACCTGAGTTCAGTCTTCAAGTATTTCTGAGGTAAAACAAGAAAAAGCAAATGCAAGATTAACAATTCTTCTGAGGCATTGATACTAACATCCTTTCGTTCATAAACACGAGGGTTAAGTCAAGAAATGCAAGATCCAGGTTTTCCATTCAAGGAAACTAAAATCCAATTCTTTCACCTCCCAGGAAGGTGCTTCCACCACCCTAACAGAGAATATTCTAGCACAGGGTGTTCCTGAAGCTGTACAGAACTATTTAAACATTTGCAAGAGAGTAGTACCCTGAGAAACCTAACCTAACTTAGACTGGGGCAAGGTGATCCTATTTTAAATTTATTTTATCAATCATTAATCACAGATTTAAATCAAGGCCTCCCACAATTGCTTCTTTAATTCTAGGTTATAAATTCACTCTAAAAGGAGTTTTCCCCAGTGTAGGCATGTACTACTGTAAAATATGTTCTTTTAAAACACTAAAAAGTGCTGTGCCAATATTTATCTCAGCTGTGGCATTTATTCCTGTTTAGCTTTAATGAAAAATAATTTCTGTCAAATTGAAATGTAACTGCAATGAAGTATAAACTCAGGTTCCTGCATCAACTTAATCAAATCAGTTTCATGTTACATTGTTAAGGAGAATCAGCACTCTCGCTTTTCAGACCTGTTCTTGAAGAGACAGGAAACAAAGACTGTCACAAACTGATGTTGATGCTGTTTCAAAAACAAAAAAAGTTGAAAATAATTGAATCTTTGAACACTCCTCCAGCCCTGTCCCCCCTCACCATTCACAGCAACTTCACTGCAGGTAGCACAGGTCCTGAACATAAACTCTGGGAGCAAGGGAAGAGGTTTTTTCCCTTCCTTTTCCCCTAACAGGTTACAATACGTGGTAATGGTTTGTTAGTGTGAGTTTGTTTTAACTTTCATTATCTCTTTTGAAGGATCAAGTGTTTCCATCTGAAGATGTGGCAAAATACAACAAACACCTGCAAGGAATTACCAGGGATTTGGGGGAAAATATGAACCCTGTTTTAAGAAAACAACAATTTGAGCTACCCATTGTTAAAAGTAAGCCTGTCAGGTCCTCATTTGCTCCACAGTTGCAAAGCTTGTCTGAAGAAAAGAACTGCTTACACATTATAAATTAGAGCACAAATCAGAAGAAACATTCACTAATGAGCAAACGGCATTTACTGACCGGTGCAATTGTAAAAGCACCAACATAATTCTTTTCCCCTTGGTAGGAATATCAACTACAAACAGCCACCTGGTGACAAGTTTAAAGGGCCATGCCTAAACACAAGCTTAGTTTTCTCCCCCTCGGGTCCCAGCCCTTCACATAGGAGAATCTGCTGATCAGATGTGGATGAGGGCATGCACCGTAACCCACCCCAGGACCCGATTCTTGAGAACGACGGATCCTTTCTGATCTTGTGGCAGGGAAAACAAATCAATCTTTCACCCTCCACCCTCAGTGGCACCGAGCCAGGGAAATGCCAGTGTTCTGAAAGCATGCTCCTCTTCCCAGTTCACATTCAATAGTGCCTTAAGCATTTTTGTTACCTTTTTAGCACTTTCCTCCTTCATTCTTGATTCTAAATTGAGGGGTATGAAAACACAGGCAGAAAAAGCACTTCAGTGAACACACACCTTACTTATGTTTTTCTTAGCAACCCATTCATAATTACTACACCTTCCTATATACATATGCTTTCTGACTTACTCTCCAACATGGGTTGCTTTTAATTTTACTTATTTATTTCTTTTAAAAAAATGCTGTTCTGAAATCTCTTCCACACTCCCTTTTTATGAGAATTACTGTATTCAATTGCTCTCTCAGTGTTGTTACTCACAATAATGGGTTAAAATATGCTCTCCAGGTTCTCTGTAGCTTGCAGTACTTTTGGGGAATATAATGTTTTTCTTTTCCTTGTCTACAATAATGCATTCAATAAGTCTTTAATGAAGTAATATATAAGTTCTTTGTTGGCTACATTTTGCATTCTCACTGTGCCTCCTCTAGCTATACTGTCAAAGGTTGCAGATCTCATAACTGGGATAATTAAATAAAGTAAAAGTAGTATTGAATTACAAAGGAAATACCTATAGAACACTTTAAACTCTACTATGACCCTAAAACATCTCTGGCTAATGTATCTGGAGACACAGAATTTTACACCTTATACCAAACAGATGTTAAAATGTGCCTTCCAGTCCTTTCCAAACACCAGATTCCTGAGGACAGCAGGAACCAACAAGTACGCCAGGCTGAGCTCCTTCACTGCTGTCCGAAAAGCAACAGAGTATTTTAAAGACACTGCCTCTTAAGGAAGGAGTCCCTCTACAGTTACAACAAGCAGAATGCAAGTCACCCCCAGAGCGATCTCAAACTTGTGAAGACTAGGAACTCCCACACAATTTACGTCTCACTGGGAGAGAGCACTCGGCACTTATTTACATGGTCCTCACCCTTCTTTTCTAACAGCAACAGAAACAACTCTTTGTCAGACCTCAGCAGGGTAAGAGCCCCAAAGAATAAAAAAATGCCTGTTTGAAGCCACTGGAGATCTCATTTATGGTCACTATACTTCAAGAGAGAAATGCCATAAATTAGCTCCCATTGTTTTTTATCTAGGCAATGAAATATTATCTGCCCAATTCTCTATTACATTGAAATAATTTCCAGACACATTGTTCCAATGGATAAAAAGTTTAAAAAAAAATCGTAACAACTATGCACAATTAAGGCACATAAATTACATTTATGTAATTACACTGAATAAAGGCACATAAATTGCATTTATGTAATTTCACTGAAGAGGTTTTCCTTATTTGTACCTCATGACATGTTAAGAGAAGACAGAGAACTTCTCTTGTCAAGTCAGCAATCTAACTTCCTAGTTTACATATTTTATCACCATCTCAAAGTGCATTTCTTAATCCATATTTCATAGAATACATCATAGTAAGTACTCGGATTATATATTAATCACATTTAGAATAAAAATGTGTTTGCAAGAACATCTGTCATTCAATCACCAAGAAGTCACTAAGCAGCAAACACAAACACTGAGCCTAACAGTGTTCCTCTGAAACTGATACAGTACAGATCTTGGTATGTAGACAGCAGACCTCCCTTCTGTCAGACAAACACCACAATCTACCCTATACAAGAAGGTGAGTCTACAGTATTTAGTACGTTTCCATATTCAACAAAAAGATTCGCCTCAAAGCCAGTCTCCCAAGAAGGACTCCAAAAAGAGAAGCATATACCTCACTAGTCCTTTAAAAACCATTCTGAAGTAGCCCATCTGCCCTAGAAATGTAGAAAATAGGCGTAGAGGAATTACACCGGAAATTCTTTCCAGCTCTACCTATAATACTGCTAAAGCTCATGACCTTAGTCCCTACTAGACCATCAATGATTAATACATTTCTTAACTTCCTGGAGAGAACTGTCTACCTGTCCATATCCACATCTGCAAGGAATCACCAAAACTCCACCACTGAGATGAAGCTAAGTCTGGAATTTCAAACCAAAGGTCCACTCATGCCAGACATGATCCCCATAACCCCACCCAATAATTAAACCATTTAATCATCAGAGAGCTACTATTATTTACCAGTTATTCTAATAATGATGAATTAAAAATAAATATTGAACTTATTTAGTAACGTGGCACACTGCATCAAGATGAATGATTCATCTCCATGTATCTAAGTAACACCACCTAAAGACCACAGAAAAACCCATCCAGTAGATTTGATGCAAAGACTTTTTAAAATACTTCCCACGCCCTTCCATTTGTCTCCGTAAATTTAAGCTCATCAAAGGTTTAAATCAGAGGCTGACTCAGAGAATGCGTCTCCTTCCAAGAAGCCACTATCTCTCGTTTCTCTGTATCTGAAGCTGCAGGTTGTTCCCTCGTGTTGCTCCATACCTTTCCTCACCCATTTGTGTATGAACAGGAGCAGGGAGAAAGAGTTATACCCCAAAATGATAGCACACTTCTATCTCTCAGGATCCTACCTGCCTGTATTTATTGAAATTGTATTATTGCATCTCAGATTCCACACAGAAGGCACAAGGCAGGCACTGGAGGAGAACAGCAGGGAAACTGAGCCAAGAGAACACTTTCTGTCCCTCGGTTTCACCTGAAACTCAGCTATAGTTGTCCCAGTGACCCGAACAGCAGTTTGCTGGCACCGTTAGTGTAAATCCGGCCATGTTCATAACAGTACCCAAAACAGGGCGGCTGCATTTCATCTTGTAAGAACAAACCTTGGCTTGTGCTAACTGGTCAAGCTTTAGACCGAAAGCATGACGGGAACCATCCTAACAACAATTGTCTAACAGTACAGACAATCATCCTCCCAGCCTCAGAAACCTTTCCAATATTTACAGAAATACTGTCAACATCATCTTTGTTCTCAGCACACAGAGCCCACCATGGCTCACCCAGTGGGCTCCTGCAGACCTCCTGGCTATTCATTTCACCACTGGAAAAAAAAAGTGGAAACTATTCACTATCTTCAGAATTCATTTCTAATCAACAAAGAGTTCTGAAAGTTAACATGCAATAATTATGTTACCACCCAAAGTCATCACAGGGCTGTGGTTTCAGCGACCTGAATACATCTACTATCTACTTTTATGGCCCCTACACACACACAAGCTATGAATTCTCTGAGTTTGTAATGATTGCTCCTGGAATAACTGCAACAGTCTTATCATCATGCATATGTACTATCATCAAATCCACCTTGACGTGGTTTCTCGTGGCAAATATACTGGGTATGCATGTGCATTCTCAGATGCATGTAAAAACGTACATGCTCTGCCAGTCATGAACGCTGTGGAAATACAGGCTTTTAAAGAAATTAAGAACAATTACTAAATACAGCAGTGAGCCTCTGACGCTCCTGAGTGCAATCTATTTAAAGAGTGACAGATAAGCAGGTGGCATAGAAGAAATTTCTAAAAACTCGCCCCTTACCAAACAGAAGGTGACTGCTGTGGAAGAAAAGCAGTGACACAGTGCCATCTACTGACAACACCGGCTTCACTCACAAACGACATCTCCCGATACGGATTTCTATCTTTTTCTCCAAGCAAAACTATTACAAACTACAGAAAGAGTCCCAGGAACCAGACTGTGGCACGGAACTGTGAAATCATACACATTTTGCTACAGCACCACTCGTTTCAAAAACCTGCCTGTTTAACTCCGAGCATCAAAGAGCGGTCAGTGATTCGCAGAAGCTACTCAGTCCATCGCTCCCTTCAAGGCTTCACCTCTGCCATCTCTCCAACCTGATTTTAACATTTTTCCAGTATCTCCAGTGAAGCACATTTATAACCCCCTTCCCTCCACAGACCATTCGACTAAGTATCTCTGTTTTTAAAAAATTTTCCTAGCACTCAAACCAAGCTTTTTCCTGACATTTCAGGTCTGTATTTCTCACACTGCTAAAATTGTGTTCTCCCATTCCTTTTCAGCAGCTTCTAGGCACATGGTTCCCCCCGCTTCCCAGCCTTATCTGCCTAGCAATGCCAATTTACCAGTCATTCCCCCTTATCACAATTTACAGAGTGTCCTCCTCTGTTTGCTCTCCTTTAAACTCAATCCAGTTTGTCCACATCATTATCTAAAAGCAAGCCACAGAACTGGACACAATAATCCAGCTTGGCTTTTCTGATAAGGGATGGAAATCAGTTCATGTGTGCAATGACAGGTTACAAAACTCGTAAAGCCCAGCTAGGGGTTATATCTAGAAAACCTACTGCTGTCTCCTAACCATACAACTTCTTTTCCAAGCAAAAATCTATCAGACTCTTCTGTTACTGAGAAGTTAGTATTAAGTGTTACTGAGCTCCCTATCATTGCACACTGAAGTTGCCAAAGCAACTTTTTTTCCTTTGGACATCCCTCTCTGCAGCCACTAACATTTCTGGCATCTCAGTTCTCCATTCTTTAAGGGATCCTAGGATGAAATTTTTAGGATAAAGAAAATACAGTTAGGACAATAAGGACAAAAAAAGGTATAGTCTTTCACAAAACAGATCTCGCCTATATATCACGCAGCTGAGCCACAGCTAAAATGTGTGTCATCAATAAGCCCTTTATACGAGTTTTTAAGTTGGCCTCAGAGGGGAATGTATTTTCAATGCCGTTGCATTCGTTTTGGCTATATATAAAAAGACTTGTTTTAATCCTTTAGAGGACTTGCACTATTTTCAGAAGTGTTTCTAAAGAAAACTGATCAAGTTCCAGTTTTTGACACCGATTCCTCTCAGTGAAGTGGAAACAGCCTTGTCAAAGACAAACAATGTTCAAGAGTACTATCTCTTCTCCAAGTTTCATCAGAAATTATAGTCTTCCAGAATGGAGGACTGATAGGGCTTATCAGTAAAGGAAACTCTGCTGGTAATAACTACATCAGTACTTTTTTTCTTTTCCATCTAGTTATTTCAGATTAACTTCTTGGGTAGATAATCCATAATCTTTGAAACCAACTTAAAACATGTTCCAAATGCCATAAATTAAAAGGCTTTCTTTGCACCTCTGAAAAACGAGAAGTTGCTCCTCCTCCTCTGTTGTCCGGATGTGACCTACTTTTGGTACCACCACCCTCCAGCTGCCTCCTGCACCTTCTGCCAAAAGGATCAAATGTCCACAGCTCACCGGCAGCTTTCTGATAATCTTCAGAGAACAGTTACACTATTCCTGTAAAAATCTCCCTGAAAATCTGATAAGATAAGCACTTCAATAACAAAGTGCTTATTACTGCCTTTAGTTCTTACAATGACTGTCTTTGCATTGATTATGGTTTGCCACTGAATTTCCAGTATATGGAAGAGAACATTTCTTTTTTAAAAATAAAATTTGAGGCCTGCCTTCCCACAACCAGACAGAACTTCATTTTTATAGCTCTCTATATAGAATATTATAAATTTCATCACCACCACTTCATATGTTAGTCACCTTATTCACGTTACACAGCCAATATGAACAGATCTGTATTTGACAGTACATCGTGCTGAGTTTTAATAAAAAATTGTTTAAGTTCCAAAAAAGCATTAAGAAAATAATCACTTTGACCATAATTCATTAGGCTCATTTATCCAAGGTTCAACAATATTAAGCAATGGAGAAGAGCAAATATATTTTTTCCAGAAGCAGCAAAGTAAAACACCTTTGCAAAATCCCAGCAAGCCTTCCACTCACTTTGGTGGAACAGCAGCCTCTCTCCCTGTCTTCGCAGGCAAACTTCAAGCCAGGACAAGAACAAGAAGAGCATAATTACTTTCTAACAAATCACTTGCTTAGCAACTATGATTTGGCTATTACAGGAAAAGCAAGTTTAAAGAATTTGAAAGCAATCAGAACATGACAATATACACAGGTTGGTTATCTTTTGCTACAGTGGCAGGTCAAAGTATTTACAAGGAAAAACTGCAACCAGTGGCAGAACAATGACCACCAGTGATGACAGGACACTGGTTGATAGTTGTGGCCTCAAGTTGCATCAGGGGAGGTTTAGAATGGACATTAGGAAAAGTTTCTTCACCGAAAGGGTTGGGAAGCACTGGAACAGGCTGCCCCCAGGAGTGGAGGAGTCCCCAACCCTGAGGTATTTAAAAGATGTGTAGATGTGATGCTGAAGGACATGGCTTTGTGGTGGACTTAGCAGTGCAACTTAACAGTTGGACTCGGTGATCTTAAAGGTTTTTTCTAATGTAAACGATTCTACCCAGAACATCACAGAATCGTAGAGGGTGGTCCATACTGTGCAGCCTTACAAGTAACTGATATGATTTTGTTATCAAGCATTGGAGAAAAATCAGTCAGTGTAAAGACCAAGTTAAAGTGAAAGGCCAGGAGTAAACTTTGAGGGAAGCATTAACTGTCTTCATGATGCCAACTCTTGCTATACTGATTTTTCTGTGTAAACCATTAACAAAGTTCAAGCTTAATGAATAAATGTTCACACACTTCCCCCCCACCCCCCTTTTTTTAAACAGCAAATCAAAACATCCATTTGCTGAGGTACCTCATGTGCAGTATCCCAATGAGGGTGGCGGCCAGCTCGGAGGACATCCTGCCCATGATGCAGCAGCGGCTGAGGCAGGCAAGCAGGGCG
>NW_010394616.1:86680-95154 GCF_000710305.1 Buceros rhinoceros silvestris
GGCAGCAGCACCAGCGTGCCCTCCAACGGATCTGCCACACAGACAGACAGACAGTCAGTCAGCACTCGCCCTGGCACTTGAAACACAACACAGTAATAATTCCACAGCGATACAGAGCCTTGTGAAAAACAACCCTGCTGCAACCCAGCTCTTTTCTAAACACTCCTACTTGGTTAAGAGCCTACAGTGCTTGAGGAAGGCAGGACAATATAACTAACACACACAGTTCAATTTAACTTTTACTAATAGACACTGAAACAATTCCATTCCCACCCCCCCACTGCCCCGACTTCACATTCATGGAGTCAGCAGAGGGCAACAAAGATGATGCGGGGACTGGAGCATCTCTCATATAAGGAAAGGCTGAGAGACCTGGGTCTGCTTAGGGGATCTGATTAATGCTTATCAATATCTGCAGGGCAGGTGTCAGGAGGATGGGGCCAGGCTCTTTTCAATGGTGCCCAGCGACAGGTCAAGGGGCAATGGGCACAAACTGGAATACAGGAAGTTTCATCTGAACCTGAGGAAAAACTTATTTGAGGGTGGCAAAGCACTGGAACAGACTGCCCAGAGAGATTGGGGAGTCTCCTCTGGAGGTTATTTCAAAGCCTGCCTGGACACAATCCTGTGCAACTTGCTGTATGTAAACCTGCTTTAGCAAGGGGGTTGGTCCCTTCCAACCCTTCATCTGAACCTGAGGAAAAACTTATTTGAGGGTGGCAAAGCACTGGAACAGACTGCCCAGAGAGATTGGGGAGTCTCCTCTGGAGGTTATTTCAAAGCCTGCCTGGACACAATCCTGTGCAACTTGCTGTATGTAAACCTGCTTTAGCAAGGGGGTTGGTCCCTTCCAACCCTGACCATTCCGTGATTACCCTAGCAACACCAGTATTTCCCATGTGTTGCAACTCCCCATTATGCTGTCGTGTAAAAGTCTTACCATATATTCGAGCAGCAGTGGCTTGTAAACTTTGTAACAACTCCTTGTTCGAACGAGATGCAGCAGAATGAATGATATCAATCAGCTGATTTGAAAGCTCAGGGTTTCTCAAGCCAAGCAGAGCAAGTTGCTGAGGTAAGCCAGCCAACCAACGAGACAGAACTTTACTTCGACTTCTAAAGAAAGAGGAAAAATTAGTTGGGGAAAAACAAAACAACAAAAATCCCACAAAACTTACTCTTTCCAGCCCTGACTAAATTGCTTTAATATCAGGAACAATTAAATTACGATACTGTGATTGGCTGAGAATACTTCACCAGAAGATCTGAGCACACTGGTGTGCTACTGCAGTTACATCAGAAATATTTTGTTGATCCCATGTTTTGCCTTGCGTATTTTCAACTCTTTCAGAACTGACTGTATGCTGGCAAAGCAACATTTCCATTTATGGTTAGTTTTACCAGTTTGTATTTAATGATTTATGATACAGAGTAAAAAGCCATGAGAATACTATACCCTCAATACCACTGAACCCTCAACAGGCTACTATTCTTTACACTGGTCTTTCAATTTTATATTTGCTGATGTCTTCCTTGGCAATTCAGATACTTCTTAAAGCAGAATGAAAAACTAGAACTGGTGGAACACAGCACCAAGCAGCCTTAGTAACCAAGCGTACTGTGTCACACCCTGCCCTTGTCCATGCAGCCATTTGTCACTGGTAAAGCACGATTTGCTCTCATATACGTGCTAGCTTGTTCCTGATTACCTGCTTGTCCTTTACGTGTTCACATATTAATCCCAAGCAAAGGAATTCTCTGTAAGTGCTGCTTACTACAAACACAGGAAAAGCTTGGACAAGCTCTTCCCTAGCCTACGACAAATACTCATTTGTATTCATGACTTGACTTTACAGACCTCCTTCCCCATTCCAATCAATTGGCCTGTTCATACTGCAGGACACTAATTAGTTTTTTCTTTTCTTTAAACATCTTTGAGCTTTAAAACTTCACAACCTCCACTATAGATCTGCTTTTATTTCTGCTTTCTAGATCAAAATGAAACAGTCTTACAGATCAAGCCTCTCTTCCAAGGGCTACAATTTCTATGACTTCCTGACATACTAGATAAAGTATCATTTAAAAACCAATAGCACTTCATCAGCTTACTACTGAAGTGATGATTACATGAAAGAAGCTGCTGAGTGTAAAACAAGAAGTTCAAAGTAGGTCTTCGGGTCTTCGAAGGCATCAACAAGAGTAGCATAACGATGATAAAAATTGCCTCATTTTCAAAATATGACAAAATCCCTCACCTAAAACTTTTTAAGGAAAATATGTATCCATGACATAAGAGGGAATAGCCTTGCACAGAGAGATTGCTTGTGTTTAACAGTAGAAAAAGCCTGGAGAAAAGACAACCAAAGTGGCTAAGTTGGAGAAAGGCTCAACAAAGGTCTCAAATCATTTGATACACAAATGGTGGATGGGAATAAAACATTTGCTTTCTCTTCCCACAGAAGCAGCAGGTGCTGGTATGAAATGAAGCTAGAAAGAGCCAGGACCAAAACAACGAGAATAAAGTTGGTCTTCAGGCAACTGAGCTTTATCGCTTCTTGCCAGGGGATCCTGCAGTCGCTCTTGATGTAGGTCAACGAATGACCAGAAAAGCTCACGGAAAAGATATCCGCTGAGTGATAAACACACCGAAGCTCTGCACAGTGAGGAAGTACAGGCTTCCAATGGCTGGAAGCTTAGAGTACTGCAGAAAAGCAATCCTTGCCTTCTTCCTATAGCACCTCGCACAGGTCAGCGTTGAAGGCAGGCTGTGAGGCTAAACAGCCTTAAGTCTTTACCAATATGCATATGCACATCTGCATGTGTATACACGGACATACGCTAGATATGTTATATACACAATGACTACACATGTGGCATGCATGTAGCAATTAGGGGTGAAGATAACCAACATCAAGTCCAGAATGTTCATTCTGAACCTTGTAATAAATCAAATTTTCTTTCACAGGGCCACAACAAGCCAAAAGCGCCTACCTGGCCTTTGAATGAGATACACCTAAAAAATAAACAGCTTTACCTAAGTGTACTTGGAAAATGTTCCAACGTGAATTCTGCTCCTCTAGACTGCTCTTGAAAAGCTTCTAAGAAAAGAAAAATTTAAAAAGAGCAGTGACAGGAGAGCTGAAGGAGCTATGACATAAAACTGAATAACATGAGTGTTATCCAGGTTCTACCACGCAGTACACATCTCGAAGAAATGAAAAAAACCCACTTGTTTCTAAAGGAAAGAAATGGTTCAGTGCAGTTCTCAAACATCACGTCATTTTAAAATGCCTTGTCAGACATAAGCGCAATTATCCTTTTTGCAAAGAATATTTGAGATTTAATTCTGTTGTTAAAAATGTCGCAATTCCATGCAGACAAGAGGAACAGCAGGAAAACTACTGCTATTTGTGATGTCTAAAGATAGAAAGTTAAAGTTTTCTAGATAGATGATCACATGAAACTGGATGAGATGCTCAAGACTTCCAGGTACGTACAGAAAAGGTTATGTAATCCCAGGGAAATTAGTCAGTATGAAAAAGATCTCTTTTTCACTCTGGGTGAAAAGAGGAGGACAATGGGATACTCCCAAGCCGCCTTCTTGACTATCTTTCTAATTCCCTTCAGTTTTTATCACGTTCATAGGGTAATTTTAGATATTTCTGGCTGTAGATCTAATCACGTGTATGCAGCATTACCACAACATAAGATTTAAGATGTGAGAGGAGCCGCACAAGAGAACAATTTTCCCAAAGCTTGACTCTGAGTGGATGCCAATACTTCTGGGGGCCCTGAGGTTTGATTTTTTACTTCGTAGCAGGAACAGCTATCACGGGTATAACCTTTCGTCCCTTGGCATTCTCAAATGCAAGATACAGCCTAATCTGTGCTTAAGGATTTTATGTAGCTGGAACCAGATCACTTGGCTGAAAAATACCTTCTGAAAAGTTAAGACTTGGAGACAACTTGGACAAATCTTATGCTGAAATCAAGCTTAATAACAGCAATATAGAGAACAATCTCCTCTTAATTGAAGGAAGTCAGTTATCTAATAGGGGCGTGAAACTGGAACCCAAAGGGGCGAGAACTTTTTCTTAAACCTAGACTCTTTAGAACCATGCATCTAAACCAAGAGAAGAATACTTTTCTTAAAGAAAATAAGCACAAAAGGCTAGACAGGCACTACTAGAACCAACGGCTCTAAGTCACAAGTCCGCAACCTCAGGCTGAAGTGATGGAAGTGCTCCATGGCTATAGCTGCATAATTCTTGACACTTCTTCTGACTACCACCAGAGTCAGTAACCATGAGCTTGCAGCAGTGTACTTCCAGTTAAATTTTAAATCATTAAGATTTATCTAGTACTTATGTTAAGAAAAAAGACAACTAAGCTGAATTTCACAGAGAACCTAAACCATCAAATTCCAGTGATGAGTGCCAAAAGAGATTCAGAAAGAAGTTTTTAACAACATCTACATAGGAATTCAGTATTCTAACTTCTGAAATAAATATGGCATGTCGAAATGAAAATGAATATGCAAATGGTTTTTACCTGATTCTTTGAGTCCTTAAATCTTCTTTTTGGTAAACTCTGCTAAAAAATTTCAAAAGCAACGTACGAACTGGAAAGAGGAGATTCCTTTGCTGGTATAGTGTATATACTGCTTTTATCAAGGGTTCTGTTGCCACTAGAAAGAAAATATATAAATCTCTGCAGTAGTGCTTCTTTATCTTCTTGCATTACACATACACACATACACAGAAGAGCTAAAAATCTGTATCTGCAACCATCTACATTTAACTCCACAGAGAAGTACCAAAATGTTTTAAAACAACTACTGGATAGACTTCTAAACAATTGAAACACCTTCTTGTGTAGCTTGTGAAAGAGCCACACAGAATCAGAGAAAATAATGCAAGAGAAAACTGCAGAACTTCTTGAAGACAAGGCAATGGTAGCTGAGAACTGATAAATTCCTCCTTTCCACAGCTATCTTCCACATCCTAGTGCAGTAACCTCAGAACAACCTTCTCCTCTACTCCTCACTCTACTCCCCCACAGGTCCCTGTCACAGTGCCTTCAGTTCTCTCTGTACTAGCCCTCTCTCTCTGCCATGCACACCAGCCTCAGCAGCTCTTTGAAGCAGCTGCCTGCAAACCACATTTGCTTACTAACCAGAAAATACATACCTCAGGAGGCCCCAGGCAAGCCCTTGCAAAGAGAACTGCTAAGCCCCACTGCAACCTGTCCTCCCCTGAACTTCTCACCAGCTATCCGTTATCACCCAACTTAAAACCACATATGAAAGTTCAAGCCTTACTTCAAAGTTGGCTAAAACCCGCCAGCGAGTGCAGAAGTTCTTACAGCAGACTGAGAAACAGACCAAACATTTTCTTTGCAAACCACTGGATGTAAAACCTAACAAAGCATAGAAAATACCTGAATTTGGAGAAGACAATCCTAGAGAGAACAAGGAGCATCTGGACACTGAAGAGATCTACTAAGGGTATAAGACCTGACTCAATTTGTCTCAGAAGAGCTTGGGGTCCCAATGAATTCACTGCTGTCAAGCTTAAGTAGCAGCAATCACTTAATTATCTTCACAAACCAAGACCTTTGGGAAACCTTTGTCTTTCCATCCAGATGTATAGAGCAGTGTTAGTAAGTTATGTATTCACAAACAGATACAATTTTGTGTTCCACACTGAACGGTTCCACTCCATCCACAGAGACAAGAATGCTCCATAGTAGAACATTTTCTGATTCCCCAGTCAGGGGCTGGCTTTCATCAGCATGACTCTTACCAGGAACACACTTAAGCACAGGGATTCTCACTAAAAGACCCGCTATAAAAAGCATCTGAAGTGGCTCAATCATACTTAAACATAATGTGGGGAGCCATTTAGAGGTTGGAATCTAATGTATGTCAACAAAAAAATACATCAAATATTAGAATGGATTTTAATTGAGTTAATAAGAATTGGAATATTAAAGTATTATAAACCTTGACAACCTAGTAATTATTTTTCAATGCAGAAAACTCATTGTCCCATTTATAAGAATATTTAAGTAGTAAAACAGGTACACAAAATATACTAATATTTTCCCTATCAACAGTATGAATCTAACAGTATTCCAAAAAATCAAGTAGCTTTCAATGCTACAAAAGGGCTATGACCATGAAATTCAATTTACCTCTACAGACAAAACACATTACCATGTAACAACTGCAAAATACGATGAAGTGACCTGAAATGCTAGAATAACTCAAGCTCTGTCAGTGCATAATTTCACTTTTCCACAACTACTCATACCTTACCTTTGTTCTGCTGTATTTGCATTAGTCTCCAAGTCACCCCAAGCAACCTGTTCACCTGCTTGCTATTCAGCTTGCTGCCATCCTGAAGAGTATCTGTCACAAACTTCCTGATCATGTCCAGCCAGCCAGAATCCATCTGAAGCGTTGAAGTACTTGCTAGTGAAACCATTATGTCACACAAGGTTAAGTTCAGTAAAAGATGGTCTACGCTGTTCGAGGATGTCACGCAATACTTGTTGCTAAGGGGGAGGGAGGGGCAAAGAAAAGAAAAGGAAAGATTTTTTTAAAAATATGTATTCTGTGCACTTTAATATATGTTGCTTTGGTAGGAAATTATACTATGTAGAAAAAAAAATTAAGTGTTGAAGTTTTAAAACAATACATACTTTCGAAGTCTTCATATCTGACATTTGGGTACCTGAAATTTTTTGTTCTGCCACCAAAACATCTGTTTCTCACATTCATAGCGGCAGCCACCACCAGAGCTCTAAACTGTATCTCTATGGTTGGTTTCTTCTGTTTGACTTTTTTACTCTGGCCTAGCAGCACTTTTAGATGACAGAAACCAGTAAAAGAAGGCTAAAAAAAGAAAAATTAATCCTTAGTTTCAGTCTTTCCTGTGTTTCTTCTGTGAGGAATCACGTGGATTTTGTCATTATTACACACGGACAAAAAGAACCACGGATCACATAAAGAAATCCATTGTATAGTTTTTTTCCCCCAAGCTCTTGTGGAATCAGAAACACATTTTTCACAGGTGCAATATTCTGCAAGACCACCCTGTTGCCCTACAGAGGTCTGAACAACAAAATTAAGGGATATTAAGAAAGGGAAATGCAGCTTGATGTATAATGCCAGAACTTCTCTACTTGCTGATGGGTCACTCACAGTACACAAGAAAAAAAAATCATGGCATTCATTTAATATAAGTGCAGGGACCCTTCAATCCAGAGCCAACCATCACAGCCTGTGGACATCACTTACAAATGACATAATGTTCAGAACATGTAGAGAGTAAGTGTTATCAGTAATAGTGTGGTGAATTTTTGCAACATTTTGCAAGCTGGAGAAGGAATGAAGCCTTGAAATGCCACACAAGGTTTCTAAATGCAGGCCTTTAATCCAGTATGTTGGTAAGTGAGGAAAACAAAAGCAACTGATTTTATTTTCATGGCATGAAGCCAAGTTACCAGAAGTCTTCAAGTACAGACAAAATAAAAACACAAAAAAGTTTCACAGATTATTTTTCCTGCATGTATCCAACAATATATTTATTTTAAAGTGCAAGAATGGGGCAAAACTTGGTAGCAGAGTGAAAAAGGATCAACAGAAGTATGGTTAGTGAGGACTTTATCTATAAGGCAAGAAGGATTTTTGTGTTGCCTAACTAATTCTAAGATTTTCAGTTTCAAGGAAGGGTGTTCAGGTCAAAACCTGGAAAAGCAAAACAGCTTTTGGCTTTACCAACTGAATGGTAACACTTAGCTGAAAGTATTTAACAAAAAGCTATGCTACACTTCTGATGAATGTGCCCTTCCAGGAAGAGAAAACCAACAGTCAATGTATCAAACAGGATTTAATCTTCAATCACACCTGCAGCATGGTAGATACTGTTCCACTACTACAGCTCAACCTGCAGCAGCACATTTAGCAAGTATTTGAAACCAAGATAGGCACTGGCTGATACCCCTTGTACCGGTGTTCCACGTACACTACAATGGCGCAGAACAACTCCAGAACAGACTCTGTGTGAACGTAGACTCACACCTGAGAGCTGAGAGGGGAAACAACCTCCTACTGGCCCCTTCCAGAACAGAACTGGTGCACCCACTCTGCCAGCTCAACAGTGAAGAAATCTGTGAGCGTTTGGCTTTTCCTGCTCCAGTACTGCTTTGCCACACGGGATAGGCACAATGTGTCCCATCTCCTCACCTAGCTGTATTCATCCAGCCCTGGAACAGAACTGCAGAAGGGTAGCTGCGGGTGATAAAAATGTTTTAATCACACTTTAATGTAATTCAGCAGTCAGCTGAAGAAAACATGCAGAAACATGAAACTAGCCAGAGTAACACAAATCACCATTTGGCAACATGGAAATTCAGATCAAACGTTCGATACGGTACTTTCGATACTCCAGGATGACAGTTTAATTCCT
>NW_010394616.1:95287-96930 GCF_000710305.1 Buceros rhinoceros silvestris
GTAATACTTATACAAGCAACCAAAACTTCTCAATTCAAAGCAATGCTACCTTCCTATAAAAACTTCTCTACAGATCTCCAAGGAATACGCAACAAAAAGGTTTCTCTTCCAACAGTAAAAATTTAATACTGGATAAAGCTTTTTACTCACACTGTCTCACTTACGAAATTAAAAGCTGTAACAAGACCTTGATGTTACTCTTACCCTTTGCACGAATCTTTCTTCTTGTGCTTTACTGTTTCTTGTAAAGAATAAGGAAAATGACGCATGAAGTAGTGCTTGAAATCAACAAGGTAATTCATTCGAAGCCATAGTTCCTGTTAGGGAAAACAGATGATAGACAGAACAGTGATTAGTGAAATACATCAATGCAATCAGCTTCCAAAATCCACTACTGGAATCAATGACAAACACGAACTCCAGCTTGTTTCTGCAAGTTTTTGTACATGTTTACTTTCAGATGTAAATGTGAAGTCCTGTGTGCGAACCTGAAGGCCCACGAAACAAGGGAGTGACACTACCATAGAAGTCAAGGTTGAGCAACAACATTTACTCCAAAATGGACCAGTGTATTTTCTTAGCACATATTACTGTGGATATATGCAATATTAAAGCGAGTTTCCGATGGGATTTGAAAGTGCCTTTCTATCACTTTGCTGGGGTACTCAAAATCAGAGTGAACTCTGATTTACTCCCAGTGGCTGTCCCGAGTTTTCCATTAAGATGTACTCTGACACTGCCTTTGTCTTTCCCCACCATTAGTACCTGTAGTTCAACGCCCACTGACAAAATGTTTTCCAGTAGAAAGGCCATCCTCATAGAAAAAAACAGCTTTAGTTTGTGGATTAGCAGACATTCACCGTTACCATTCCACAAAGTGCCCACCACAAAAAAAAAGCCCGCTTTGCTATCAAATGGATCAGGCAGAAGAATCCTTCTGATATTCAAGTATTAAGAACAGAGAATGACCATTAAACTATTTCAGAGAGTAACAGGTTTCCACTAAGCATATTCACAGTGGTTTTTCAAGTGTAATAAACACTCTGGTCTGCAAGCCTAGGGGCTATGAAAAATAAGCAAAACTTCCATTTTCAAACTGAGCCATTCGAATGCATTTTATATATAAAGGTGACTGAAAAGGAGAAGACAAAATAAGCTGTTTATCTTAAAAGAAGTTGTATGGATGTAAGATTTTTTTTCCCAGAACATCCTAAGGCCATAATGCATCTGCATGTACCTAAAACAGTTCACATCTTGACACAGGAGCTCTCCTTCCTGTGACCAAACTGCAGGCACCCTGTGGCTAAGGGCAGCAGCTCTGCAGTACTCCAAAGGCAGTGGTGAGGGACAGTGGGCTGCCACAGGTGTTCACCTGGCCAGCTGCGGGCTTTCCTCCCGCTTCCAAAAGACCCTCTAGAAAAGATGAAGAGGACAAGGGGAGCAGCGTGTTTTGTTCAGACACACTGAATCCATGCCCCCAGCTGTGCATGTTGGGCAGCTCTGGTCTAATGGAATGATTCCACCAATTATTTTATGCATAGATTTTTGTTTAGCAAATGGACCTACAGTCCAATAGACAGGTAAAACAAAGAGCTCTCTAGACATTCCGTCCAACTACTGCCAACAGCCCAAATGGAAAGAGG
>NW_010394616.1:97028-101180 GCF_000710305.1 Buceros rhinoceros silvestris
AGAGTGTTCTTCTTCCAGTTTGCAAAAATCTTTGCAAGAGCAGCAGAAGTTACAAAAATATAGGAATTCATTTATCAGAGACAATATAATCAGGGGAAAAAAACCCTTCAAGGCTATTTTCCAAAACTGAGGTTTTCACTCAAGCCTTGCGATACTACCAATCACAACACTACAGTGTAGGGTGCACCAAACCATTACAGGGTGTCACACCACTGTTACCCCCAACCTTTCCAAGGGTTTAGGGTTTGTCCATTTCCATTCCTCAACCCTCATAAATTTTTTCCTTGTTTTTGTGTGTTGAACAAACAATTCCATTCTACGCTTTACTCAAATTTATATTCTGAAGGTTATGTGGGAGGCGAAACACTCCTCCAGTATCACTTTCAGCTTCAAAAGCTTTTGTGCTGCAGTCTCTCAAGGATTCCTGGAGACTATCGGTGAACTCATTGCTCAGTTCAACAGATTCTTTTCTGGAGTAAGAGACTTGACAAAATCCAAACTCAAATCCTAGGCTTTTCTCTCTTAATAAAGTATTTCCACTACTTCCAATCACCAAATCACTCATTCCCAATCGAAACAAAATGCACTGTCATTATTATGCCACAGATCACTTCTCCCTTACCATTTTGTACGTTTCATCATGTCGCTTTGTGAGTTTCCACAATAAATGTATTATACTAAGTACTTGCTGCATAAGCTGCTGAGATTCTGATTCCAAAAGGTTTCCAAGAATGGGAGCTGATTGTGCAGGAGATGCTTCAATCCAGCACTCAATCAGTAATGGAATTATTATCTCAATAAAACCTTTTAAGTTTTCAGCCGAGGACAGGCCTTTTTCTGCACTGTCCATTACACTTGCCAGAGACCTAAACAACAAAAGCAAAACAAAAAAAAAAAAAGAAAAAAGGTAAAGATAAAGATCACACCTTTAAAAACAGATTAGACAATACCACTTTCCTGCCTTCTGAATTAACAGGAAAAATTACTTTTAATACATTAAATGTTTGCCTGCTTTCTTGCTAGGTATTTCAGTAAGGAAAGAAGGGCCTTCAAACCATCTACAACAAACCTGCTCCCAAGTCTCCCTCTAAGTTTCTGTGCTTCTCTAACAACTTCTTAGATACCAGAATTTCTTTCCCCATTGTTATATGTAAAGTCTGTAAAGTGGAGAAATACGACTCGCATTATCTTATCACCTTCAACCAACAGACAATTCACTGTACTTGGCACAGCAAAATAAAGTTTTAAGCTCCTTGAAGCAAAATAATGAAACTGACTACAAAGTCTTGTCAAATGCGTGAGGTTTATTACAGTTAATAACCATGCCCAGCTGTAATAAACATAATGGTTGCTCATATTAATCAAGGGAAAAAAAACATTCTGCAAAAATCAACTGTGGTTCCCACCTGATATTTAATTATAATGCTCTGGAGAGCAACTAGTTGGAAAATTATTAAAATGATCTGATAATGAAATTACCGATTATCAAAAAATGAAGACACAATTTAAATTAAAAGAACATCTCCCAGAAAGCAAGAAAATCAAAGATTTTTTTTATCCCCTTATAACACACTTTGTTCGTGTTTCAAAAGGGATTATCAGCACAAAAGACCAAATCCTGCTCCTGGATAAAGTCAGGCAATTTGTATCCATTTTTAAAAGAATGTTCTTTACAGAAAGAAACTCCCAAATAACTCCTACTAATTTTAAGCAATACAGAAGCTTCTGAAAGTGTTTCCAAATAACAAGAGGCCTTAAAAGAAAAGAAAAAAGCAGCAACAATTTAAATTCATTATTTCTGACATTGTTTTACATTATGATTTTTTTTCCTAACTCACAGCAGGGAATTCTCATCATAATTCTAACTTCCTAATATACATGGAACTGGTAATGCTGAACCTCTTGTTAAACTCCTTTCTATTTCAGTGATGTTGTCCAAGTGATTTGTCTTTACATACACACCAAAAAGAGGACGTGAAAAACTATTTGCTTTCTTTCCACAGACAGGCAGACAAGTTCTGTTTACAAATACTTAATTTCATACTGGGTTAAAGAGGTAAAGCAGCTTTTCCTGGTCATCCTGTCATTTCCAAATTACCCAGTTAGTTATAGCCTCCTGTGAAGCCATATTTCTCATGTTGTTGCAATCACCTAAAATATCCACATAACAGAGAATTTTATTCTGTCATTTCTCTCTGGTTGAAATTGGTATTTCAAGAAAATTACTACACCAAAACCAGGTATTAGTAAACTGTAAAAGAGCAGAGAGGAGACATCTGCAAAGAAATAAAAGGAGAGTGTAAGATGAATGCAAGCTCTTCTTCAATGAAGGCAAGATGGGAGAGAGAATTTATATCTCCAGCACAAAACAAAATGGACAAGCAGAAACATAATCCATCATAAGAAAAAAGTGGTTTTATCTTTAGTACCTACTACAGCTATCAGAGATCTTAAAATGTTATAAAGCTTAGCATCAACTGCAGCAATCAGTGCACGCAGTCAGTGTAATCTGGCTTATTTGTCCTTTCTTTGTTGCTCTATGACCCCTCTTTGCCACAGACACTGCAGTAAAGACACCAGTCTTTCAGACTATAAAGAGCTTATGGTGTATGGTTCCAACTTACAGATTTAACTCTCAGTTGTTTAAATACACAGCAGACAAATCCCATCTTCCAGTTATAAACCACAATGAATTCTAGAGTCGCTGGACAAGCCAGATGACACCAAGACCATAACCTCACTGAAAAAGGTTGTCGTGTTGTGCCATGACAGGACTACTCAACTCAGCTGAGATTCTGAAATGTCAGTAATTGGCTGAAATAGTTCTGAAGTAGTAGTCTGTAATCATTCCTTTGAAAATAATACCTGGTATTCCAGCATAGCTTTGGAATTTGAGCAGTCTATTTCTGGAACACAAAAAAATCTCCCCATTAAACAGTGAAAATACAGTTTCAGTGCATGAAATCTGCAAAGTGTCAACTCACAGCTGAAAATTCCTACAAAAGTATAGCACACACTAAAACATATTTCAGTACTCTTCTGATACAAGGGATGGAAAAAATGAAGGAAGAATCCATGCCAAAAGGTATACTCCACCCAGGGGCTGCAAGCTTTTTAGCAAGAATACTCAGCACAGCTTTCGTGGACCCCTGCGACAGAAGCCCCATCTCTCAAGACTCCTCCAAATATTCAAGGTTAACAACAAAAACAGTAAAAATCTGACTGCCAGTAACAGATGAAGAAGTTTTACTACAACCTGTGCAGTACTCAATTAGTGCAATATCCTTAGCAATACAGGTTCACTGGAACTGGGAGGGTTTGATGTAAATTACAGTGTTCATGTTTTTGTCATATATCTGTTATCACTATTCTTTAAGGCAGCTCTCAGAAACACTATAAAGCATATTACCTTCATATGGGCATGAAATACTATTGAGATATACAAGATACTTTTGTGCCCCTTAAGTTGCCAGTTTTCTTTAAAATGCCAGCATTTTTATAAAGCAGGACCAAAAGAAAACTGTGTAACATATTCACCATTTCCCAACAGAAATTCAGCAAAGGAAAGACAAGGAAGTGTGAAAGAAATGGAAAATAGAGAAACAACTTTCTTCTGCTTAGAATAGGAACAGTCACTGGAAGTTAAAAAATTTTCATGGATCAGAGCACAGGCCAGGGTATGTCTTCCTGTTTTGTGTGCACTGACAACTGTAGCAAAGAAACACCAGTGCACCAAGGGAGCTGTATTTTCCATTTCTGTCTGATGCACAGGTCACACCATATATGCATGTATTCATTAGGCTTTGTCTTCCATTTTGGTGTCTCAAGTCATCTTCGCTTTCCTCTGCAGCTTCATTTTGTCTTTTCTCAGCAGAAACAAAAGCTCTATCGTTTCTCTTCAGCACCACTTCCAGTCCAAAGTAAGATCACACACCTTGGTATCATCCCATTTATGTCGTGAAGGCTTTTCATTTTTCCTCACCTGAAATGAGTTTGACATAAAAAGCAGCACAGTCAGCACATAAGGCAGAGCATATCTTCTAAACATCTCCTAATCCACTCATCTTTAATTCACACACAGTAGAAAGACCAAGCACACAACAAAAAATACCGAAGTCTTAAAATTCGCATTGCTGAACAGTCCAGCACTCC
>NW_010394616.1:101358-108542 GCF_000710305.1 Buceros rhinoceros silvestris
TTTCCACTAAACATTAATACTGCAAACTGATTCTGACAATCCCACTTTGTAATCACTAGGTTATCAATGAGGTGCCATCCCTAACCAAAGAACACGCAAGATTAAAAAGATACAGGAATTAAAAAAATTAGCATAATATTAGTGGTGTTTGGAAGTCTACATTTTAAAGAACAAAGCTGAAACTTACTTCCAGTATTAGTGATGAGGCCATCAATACATACACACTGCAATTAGTTGCTTACGGTACTGTCAATTCGTTATCTATAGTTAGGACTGGACTATTTGGGCACCAACTTCTCCAAACAAAAAACACACACACACTGATATTTTGGAAGTACTCAAGGAGCATTACAGATGTTTTGCACCTCTTATTAGAAGTAATTTTCTCCTTGCAGTAATGGCCACAGCAGAGGCCTGGGAATGCCTGTAAATGGCCACAGTTGGGATTGGAAGAGACAGAATTAAACACCTTCAGATTACTAGAAAATATTTCAGTGGCACATACAAAAGCCACCACGGTAACTTCCACTCAGAATTTCACAGATATCCACTAACGCAAGCTGTAGTAGCTCTTCGTGCAAAATGAATATAGCAAAAAACAAAAAAGCACAAATGCATAAAATGCGAACATTTTAGTACCTTCCGCAGATGTCCCTTCTTTCTCCATTCTTCTGTTCTGCTGCCATCAACTTGCTATGCCAATCTCGCCTTGGATTCCAGCAATGTTTCCTTCCATTCTTCTGGCTCCTTCCTCATGCTTGCAAATGCCTTTTTGACAGTATTTATAACCACAAGTGGATCACGATGTTTCACCAAAATCTAGCTCTCAGAAAAGCGGAATCCAATTTCAGGTGACACCAGATGTAAAGTTTGTTTTCCTAGACCTTGGATACAATGCATCTTCAGCTATTACAGGGCATGGTATATCACACACTGCAGTATCATTCAGGGCACAATACAAGAACCCTCTGATACATGGTGGTCCACAGTTGTACGCTTCTGACTGCAAAGGTGGAGTCCACAGGACTCTTTTGTGCTCAGCACTGAACCCTTCCCCCTGCCTCAAATGAGTTTCACCGGTCTAGTTTCACCTGCAGCAGATTTCACTGGTCATGACTGAGCATTTTACTTAGGTTAATATAAATTTCCTGTACCTACCACAAGTAACACGCTATTTACCAAGAGGAAGCCTTTTCTTCCACCAGCCTCCTAGACAGATCTGGTATAACCGCTTTATACCCCTCATTCAGTCCTCCCCAGCAGTAAAAAAAGGACTGTGGTTTCTCTTCAAACCTCTTTGATAATCTAGGGATTAGAAGCACTGTGTAACAGTTTAAGATTCCGTTTTTCAAGCTGTGGTTCCACATCTCCTATCAGCAGGTATGTAACAGTAATGCACACACATCAGGATGTCAGTGTTTAAAAGGTAACATGAAGTGGTATGGGAGGTTCCCCTCTAGCCTGAGGAGTGGGTGGATCAAAACAGAGGAAGAGAAACAAAGATGGTGGGTTATTTCTCCCTTAACTTCAGCTCGTATCTATTTAGAGTCCTATAAAAACCACACAAACCTTTCTGCGCCTAAGCACACTGTGCTTTCTTCTATATTCATCAACATGTCTCAGTTGAGACTCTTATCCATATTGAAAATTTAAACTGGTGAATTCATTAAAAATACCCAGAACTGGAAACTCAGCAGAACTTCATCCAGCCAGACACACCGTATCATGCCATCCTTTGTAAAAGGTGCTATATTAAAAGAAAATAGGCTCCTAAATTTATGATACTTCCAAAGGTAAAAGCTCAAAATTTCAGGAAAATTCTTTATCACTGTATAAGAAATATGCTTACATGTAATTTAAAGAAATTTCCTTGCTTGGTCCCAGGTCTGTGTGATGTACTGCAAGAGGTAGTCCAAAAAAAAAGAAAAAAACCCCCAAAACTGCTAGAGTTGGTCTTCAAAAATTATTATGAATAGCATAAAATAGAGATTTTATTTGATAACAGGGAAGCTCACGATATACACTTAACATGGTTATCTGCAGAGTATTTCTATATTTTCAAGTCACAACTGCACATTACACTAAATGCCCCAAAATACGGTTAAGGGACAATCCCCCAATAAAAACTAAATTGTTGTCTTCAACAGCCACGAACCACAGTTTAACATCGCGATCATACGAGTGGACATTAATTCCCAAATTAGTTAATGTTTTCTCACCTCAGTCTAAAGGATGAGTTGATCTTTGGTCGTAAGCCACCATTTTCAAAGAGCTGTATATGTTGCTGATTATTTGCATGGAGCTTCCAACTTACACACATTGGGTTCCTCACAGAATGAGGAGTATCCTTTTGTTCTTGAAGCCCTTCATCCGCTATTTCACTGGATCCATCTACCACTGCTTGAAGAAACTTCTTGAGCCTTGTAAGTACATTCAGCCTCCACTGCTGAGAAGTTATTCTGCGATTTGGGTTAACAGAGAGCATCCAAGAAAGTTTCTCTCTGCTTTTCAGTCTTTTTGACAGTTGCTGGTGAGAAATAAGCTCTACAAAATTCTTCAACAATATACTGCTGCGGTCTGTGAGAAGAGCTGGGTATGCTTCCAATAAAACGTCCAAGACTTTCAATGAATCTTCCTGAATTCCCTCACTGATATGAGTCATGGCACTGGAGAGATGGGCACTTACCAAAGGAAAAAATGGAGCAATCTGTTCCGCTCTTATTTTTGAAGCCAAGAACTGCAGCAGGTGAACAGCTGCTCCTCTGACACCAGAGTCTTTGTCTGTAAACACAGCTGCAACCTCGCTTATTATATTTGAAAGGTGTGCATCAATTACAAACGGGTACTGAGACAGGAGATCTTTGAGCCCAAGAAGTGCATTATGCTTAACCCCAGGACTATAGTGATGCATCTGTGAAAGCAGATCCTAAAAGGAAAGAAACATATATACTTGCCATCACTACTGCTTTAAACTCTTCAAAATTCCCCACCTATTTCCAGCACATTCTTCTTAAACACTCAAAAAATACAGAATCTATTCTTATGATGTACTGCTGTTCGTACCATTGTAGTGTGTTCAGAACAAATATTCTGTTAGATGAAAACATAACAATGAACAAATCATCCAAATTCAGTATCAGGAAAAACAAGATACCATGACTTGTCCTCCAGATAATTACAGAATCATCTGGTTGGAAGAGACCTTTAAGATCATCAAGTCCAACTGTTCACCCTGCACTGCCAGGATCCCTAAACCATGTCCCTCAGCACCTCATCCACACGGCTTTTAAACTCCTCCAGGGATGGGAATTTCACCACATCCCTGGGCAGCCTGTTCCAGTGCTTCACAAACCTCTCTGTAAAGAAATTTTTCCTATTATGCAATCTAATCTCCCCTGACACAACTTGAGGCCGTTTCCTCTTGTCCTGTCACTTGTTATTTGGAAGAACAGATCAACCCCCACCTCACCACAACCTCCTTTCAGGTAGTTGCAGAAAGCAATAAAGTCTCCCCTCAGCCTCCTTTCTTCCAGGCTAAACAACCCCAGTTCCCTCAGCTGCTCCTCACAGGACTCGTGCTCTAGACCCTTCACCAGCTTCGTTGCTCTTCTCTGGACACATTCCAGCACCTCAGTGTCCTTCGAGTAGTACGTGTTAGATACTCCTCATTCTTAAGTTTATGTACAACCTTGCTGATAAGCAGAGGGATGACCGAAAATAAGTCCTTGGAATAATAAATAAAATAAAAATAATAAAAATAAGAACACCTGTTCTCAATAGTAGAACTATGAAATCTCAGTCCCAACAGCTTTCTTCAGTTAAGTACAGCGCTGTCAGAGATAGAAGACAACACAAGGGAAAACAAGCAGAACCACCACCCAAAGGAATACAAGGTTTTCTGAAAACAACATCTCAGGAAAGTCTACTTTTTAAAACCCAGTCCCTAAGGTATGATCCAAGACTTTGAAAACCCAAGAATGTTAATCCTAGATACTTAAATCAGAGCACAATTTCAATTTTTTACCGCTGAAAACCTTCTCCTTGGATTATACGCCAGTCTGGCAATTTGCGACATTAAATTCATATGTCAGCTTATTGTCACGGACAAAGAGGCTGTAATCAGACATTCTGCAGAGCTTTTTTTTTTATATAATAACTATTTTTTTTCCTCAACTCTAGTAAACACAGCAAAACTAGATAAATGTCAAGTACTTCTCTGTTATTTCAGAATGTAATGTCACACTATACCTTTATGTTAAGTTTTCTATTCTGCGTAGGAAGCACTCCATCTTCTTTAAGCTGCTCAGGAATTTGTATGGCCTTTGTTTTGAAGTTAGTATCTGTTGCATTCTCTAGTTTAGGCTTTTTTTTCCCAACTTTTAATTTTACTTTCTGGAAATCTTCTTGATGTTTCCTTTTTTTAGTCATTCTGATTCTCTGCAAAAAAACATTCAGAATTTTAATTTGATTAAGTACACTACAAACAAGTGTTTCCAAAGAGTAACGACCTCCTACCAACGGCTACTGGTTTTGTGCCTTTCCCAGTGCATAAACTAGTGTTCACCCCTGAGACGAGATGCTAGGCTCAACGGACACACAGGCCAAGTCAGTGCAGCTGCTCCTCCAGCATCCAGAAGGCATTCTGCTGCTTCTTTGGATGCCTTTGCTCTGAAAACTACTTTACTGAAAAAGATCACTTAAGTATTTGCACCTTTCACTACTTTATCAGATTAAGTTGTTGGTTTCGTTTTGTTTTAAGAAGTTCCTGGCAATTAAGGAACTTTTTATGTATTTGACTCTTGTCAAGCCAGAGGAGCTTAGTGAACTGTTTCATTTAATTTGTACATTGTTTACCAACTCAATCATTAATAGCATACTGCCCGCACAGGTAAAATCATGAATTTAACATGGCCTTCACCAATAACAGCAGAAAGAAAACATCCACCGCACACTGAAAAGCCCGGTCTGTGCATAACTAGAAAGAAAGGTGGTGGTTGGGGAGGAGGTTAAATGGGCATATATAGTTTTTCAGTCTCTTTTTACTCTAAGTCATGTTTAATGAGGCATGAGAAACACGGTACTATGAGTAGCTATACTTAGAAGTCATACAGACAAACTAGAACAGATGTACAATAACCAAAACAAAACCCCACACCTAGGTGTCTGAATGACCTTTTGGCTTTGATGTAACAGTACTGACAAAAGTACTGTTAATTCTACCAGACTAAAAACAAAAAAACCACTGAAAAATCCCAAACACTACACCACGGGTTCCTTCAATCTTCCTTCCCTCAATCCCTGTACTTCTGAATTGATTCATAACAAAACTCCAGAAGCTGATGTCAAAACAATCAACACCACACACGAGTTGTGCCTAGATGTCTGTTAATTAAGACCGCAAATCCACGGGCTGACGACACCTAGAAACGGTTGTAGAGATTACTTACAATTTAAAAGGGGAAAGGGGGAGACAAGCATGAAGCCATTATGATGCTGAGGTTTAACATCTCACAACTTTTTAACAGGTAATTCATAGAGGTGGAAATCTGAATACTTCCAGACCTCACTGTACAGAGCATAAAGCCCGTGCTGTCACGCACATAAACTTTTTGCATCTCTTTCAAGCTACTCTTTGTGTAACTAGGCTTTTGCACGTGCTCAATATCTGAAGTACACAAAAATAAGTTGTGAATACAACGTTCAAATTTTAAAGACCAAACTAACTAAAAAAAGAAACCCAACATAACAATACAGCTGACTAAACACAGAAATTTCCAGATAAGATATCCAAACGATGACACTCTTATGGTGGATATGATCATTGTTCACTCCAGAAAATGGAATTCACAGCTGATTTTCTCAACAGACTGTAAATCTGTGTATTTCATATACGCATCAACAGGTCAATCACTCAAGAATGCTTTAAATACAGCTGTCATTGTAGACAAAAACAATTTAAGCTGATTATACAAACAAGTAACTTCTGTTTTTCACATACTAGCTTAAAAGAGCTGTAAGCAAGAGCACTTTAACTGAAGGGTAAATTCAGCGTAAGTGACCTACCAACTGAACAGCTCTCAGAAAATTGGGGGGTTTGGTGCTAAAACAAAAAGGACCTTTACTATCCAACTGTAACAACTGTGGTTTTATAAGCTTTTGATTTTTACCTTGTGCATCATTTAGGAAAGAATTACAAGCAGATTTTCACTAGTTGGCTGCAAGACATACAGAAATGGTGAGAAGCTTTTAACATTATTTCCACTTACAAAGCTTGCTTTAACAGAGGTATTTAGGAAGCCTCCCTCTACAAGATGAAACGTTTGGACTCCAATTAGCACCAAAAACCTACACCAACAAAACACAGGTACCCACACACCTGAACAAAACCACTTAAGTTATTTTAAAGTAAGAGGCTTATAAAATATACTTTCTCCCACTCCAACAAAAAGCAGTTTAACTTGCACTGCATATTTTGGAAGTAGCTTATTGGAAATCTAAACATATCCACTTCCATTCACAGCAAATCAGAGAGAAAATGGTTACAAACCAAAGCCATGAAAACAGCACAATGCCTACCTAACAAAACATCAAATAAAAGTGTACACAGCTCACGAAATTACATTAATATTTTAATGAATCTTCTTGCTGAAGCAACTGCTAGCCTTTTGACTTTAATTGTACTTCAGCTGGCCCTCCTCCAACAGGACCGGGCTAAGTGCACCCAACAGTTTATGCACTAATTCAGTTCTGCAATCCAAAGGATTAAAACAACCTCAAATCAATACTAAATTCCTCTAATGTAAAGCTGTATGCAGCACTTTTCAGAAGCTGCTTCAGGAGACACTCGGCCATCCTTGCCTCAGGCTTAGGGAAACTGAGGGAGCACCTGCTTCACCCGTAGTTCACTCCCTCGCAGCTCTGAGACAGCATCCTCCGGGAATCCTGCTGCCAGCGCATTTACAAGCTCCAGCGATCAGGAAAATCCTGAGAAACCAGAAGGCGAGGTACATGCCTCAACTCCTCTCATCCGATGCGGATTTCTAGCGGGGCGAGCTCCCTCCCAGCAAAGGGCAGTACTTACTCGCAATTACCTTCCCCCGCTGCACCGCATACGCCCGGTCACCGCAAAACCCAACAGGCGAAGCCCGCGCTGCCAACGCCGTACCCCGGAGCCAGAGCGCTGC
>NW_010394617.1:0-10883 GCF_000710305.1 Buceros rhinoceros silvestris
CTGTGCTCCGCGGAAATGGCGATTAACGGGATTGCTCCCGCTTGAACTGCACGCACAAAACTTCAGTGCGGAGCTGCACTACGCTCAGCAGAAAACTCCGCTTCAGTCGAGTGTTGGTGACACAAGTGCGAGCAGCCGGGGCTGGTTGCTGGCCCCTGCTTTGACGTTCGACAAACGTGCCGGTGTTTTGTTGGCCCAGGCTATAGTCGTCGAGGCTTGCAGAGACTCTCCTGCGTTTGTAAGGCCAGGAAGGACGGGTGTGCGTGAAGTTTGTGATAATGGTAATGACAAGCAGGACACGCTGTGTTTCGGGAGTTTCCCTCTGGAGATCTGAGCAATGTGGTTATTGAGGCAACTCCCAAGTATGGCTATTAAAATAGAGGTGACTGGTGCTGCCAAGCCGGTACAAACCAGGCTTTGTGGCAGCGATGGAGGGGAAGGTGCTGGGATAGCTCTGTGGATTAGGATGCTCTTTTGCTGGTCTCTAGCATGCATCTGCTGTGATGGGGTAAAAGATGCAACACAAGCCCTGATTTTTGCTTACTCTGTGCATTTGTACTAATGGAACTGCTGCTGTCATTACATGGGTTAAAACTCTCTGCTTGGCAAAGGGTGCTGGATTTTTGGAAAGCTGGAGAGAAGCAATTAATTGAGTGACGGCCAAGCACACAAGGTTTGCTTTTGGTTATTGGTACAACATCCATCTGCTTTGGCTGATGGGAGCTCATTCTCCTGCACCTGCTGGAGGTTAAATTGGCTCCACTTCCCTGGAGTCTGCTTGTTCCCTAAGTGTAACTGGTAGCAGGTGTGTACCCTGATGTGAGGGTAAAGAAGGCCGCACAGGTCCAGTGGTTGCTAGTGAATGCAGCTGCCTCGAGGGAAAGAATCTGTTTGAATTTGGGGGTGTTTTGTATGTTTTTAAAAGTTCTCATTTCATCTTTTTCCATCTTCAGAAGCAGACAAAGCCCAGGCAAGCCACTTGAACTCCTGTATCTTCTCACATTAGAAGAAGTGGGTGCTGGAGGAGGTGAGCTGGTACTGAGAGCCCAACCTGTGCCTCCTCTTTCCCAGGAGGAGTTAGAAGGTGTGGGAGAGGGACAGCCGTGGGGAAACAGAAGGCCAGAAGAGATAGAATCTGCACCCAAGCCTTTGGAGGCACAATCCCATTGAAACCATCGCCATTCATAGAGGGGTTATTGTCCCCTGTTTCCAGTACATAGTCAAGTGTAAGCTCCTTTATTTTCTGCAGGCCTTTCTGCTCTTGTGAGTGAGCTGGAGTTATTTTCTTTTGCAAAGAAAGGCTGTGAGAGAATGTAGTCCCTGGACAAGCTGAGAGGAGAGGAAGAAAGAGACAGGAATTACTTAAGCTGCTGCACCTGCCCTGAGAACAAACGGTTACAACTGGGCTGTGAAGTGCAGGTAAGGTTTCCCAATCCCTGGGGAGTTGTATCTGCAATAGGTTTTGTAGTAAGAGTGCTGGAGACACATCACCCCTTCCTGGTTTTAAATGAGAGTTTGAGAGGTGGTTATTTGACCTGGCAGCTTGCGATAGGAGAGAATGGGACCAGTTACCTCGGACCTCGGTGTCCTTCTCAGGCCTGGGATGGGGAGAAGAGTCCTTGGTTCATACCCAGGCCAGGATCAGGTTGGAGATGATCACGGGATGGCTGCTCAGGGGACTCTGTAGGATGATTATTGCACTTGGTCCGTTTCCCGGTTTGCCAGCGTCATGTCACAGAAGCAGCTTTGTGTGGATCCTGGTGCACGTTCTTGTTGGCTAGTGACTTTGGGTTAAACTTGAATGTAAATTCTTTGCCTCTCTTGGAGGCTTTTCCTTTTGATTCTGGCAAGGGGAGGATAGAGGCGTGTTCCCTCCGATGTGAGCAGAGACCTCTAATTTGTGCCTTCAGCCTGGTGTCTTTTATGAAGAGGATGTATTGCAGTCCACAGAGTAAGTCTGTTTTCAGCAGCATTTTTCTCATGAGGGAAATTAAGCTGTGTTACCGCTCTTTTCCAGGGTTCCCCTCTGGCGCTGATAGAGTTAATAAAAGTGGAGTGATTTTGGTTCTGTGCTGCTCACTGCTGTGTGCCTTGGGCAAGCTGAACGCTCTGGCAGGCCTGCATGCTGTGTCCTGGAGAGCAGGCTCGAGCCCTGGGGGGCACTTGGTAGAGCTGCGTTATGGTGGTGGCTTTGACAAGGAGCCCTCCTTCCGTTTGCCCCACACAGCGTCTTGTTCGCTGCTGCCAAGAGGGTGATCTGTCCGCTCCGGGCTGGGACAGCTTTGCAGAACTGCTAGCAGGCTGCCTGAAGCTGTGGAAGCCATATATAGGGGTGGGAGAAAGGGATGCTCCCTGCAGCTTTCCAGGCTTGCTGCATTCGAGCCAGCCTAAAGGTCTCAAGCAGCGCTGGAAACCCAGTGTGCGAGGGATTATGTGCACAGTGGGCACCCTATTCATCCGGAATAGGAAGCAGCCCCTGCCCTGGACAGCTAACCGCTCGAAAGCAAGAACAGATTCAGGCAAAACGCAAACCCAGAAGTGTGCCAAGCAGTAGGTTTGGCAGGATCACTCCATTATCTTCTGCCGTTGGACCGAGATGCTTGGCCTGAAGTGCTGACGCACATATGTAATTTACCCTTTCTTTAACTCCGGGCTCATCTCTCTGGGCGTTTCTTCTTAGATCGGCTCCATCCTCAATCTTGACTAGCTGAACATAGAGGATTACTGCTGAGTAATACCTGCTTTGTGCTCCGCAGAGTGCAAAGTGTTATGTCTGCAGTTCCTCCAGCTCCTCTTCATATGTAGAGTAAGAGCCAGGAAACACAGTGTTTGGTGTTGCAGTGCAAAGGCACGTGGCAGGCTACAGCTACAGTGAGTTTCTGGCTTTGCCTACCTCTGAAATGTAAATAAATACACCACGATGGAAAAACCCTAAACCTAAAAAACACCTCTAAACCTAAAAAAAAAAAACCCCAAACCCATAAACTGTTCTGTGGTTTGGATATTTTGGGTCAAGCTGAGCAAATACTTTGATCTGTGACCGTATCTGGTATTGTTCTTGTTTCTTACTAAATTCTAGTCTAGTGCTTTTGATCTAGTGTTTGAAACCAGGACTTTGATTGCTAAAACGTGGCATCCTCGAGGCAGAAGGTCAGCCACACAGATGGCTCTTCGGACGAGTCATTTGGTGCAAGGCTGCTCTGAGCTTCAAAGGCGTCGAGCACGTTTCTCTCAGGAATGACAGAGCTCGGCACTTGAGCGTATCGGGACTCTCAGGTTCTTCACATCCCTGTACAGGGTGGGATTGGTGCTGTTCTGAGGGTGACTTGTGAGCTGGCTGGGGAGCAGCCTCTGTGTTTCTGGAGGAGGAGAGACCCAGTCTTCTTTTTGAAAAGCTTTTCAGGGCAGCTTGCCCTGAAGCAGTCTTGTTTTCAGAGCTGGTGTTTGTTCTGAAGTCATTAGAATGGGGATATCTGCAGAAAGGGTGTCCCTTATTTTCTCTCTGTAGGTGTTGTTCTGTGTTTATAATCAGGGACTGGGTTGTGCTTGGAGGGGAGGAGGAGGTTGGACTGACCACATTTTGCTTGTCTTTTGATGTTAAACCTTGCGGAGAGAGACTGTAAAACAGCAAACCTTGGTTTCTCGCTTGAAATATCAGATAGCTGCTCCTCACTTTACCACGTTGTTCTTCCTTAGCTGTAGGTACTGGCTTCTTGATTGCTTAGGGGAAAAGCAAGGCTGGTTGGCCAGCCTGCCTCTGCCCAGAGCCTTGGAGCGGAAAACGTGCAGCAGAGGGGGGGAGACGGATCTGCCTTGAGGAGCTCGATGGTGGAAAGGGGCTGGGACTCAGCAGGGAAGCAGGTAGCAGTGAAAAGATGGGACTGGTTGAAGTAAAAAAACCCAAACCTGCTGCACCCTCCAGAAAAGATCTTCTGAGCTGGAGTGATGTCTTGGCTGTCTTTGGTGATCAGGGGTTGTTAGGTACGAGCATGGTAGAAATACAATTTATGTTAAAAGAGGAAAAGAGTCTGGACACAGACAAAGGTTTACCAGAGCATCCTTAATCTCAGAAATCACTCGGTTAAAAGTAATCATTCTTTTAGGTTTTTATTGATGTCTGGTTCTCACCAGGGCCATGTCCCTTTGGGGGCTTTTGTAGGAAAACTTTGTGTGATCTCTGTTCTCGACAAAATGAAGTAGCTACCAGGAAAGGTCACGGAGGTGACATACCGGGTGCCTTCACACAGATTGGATAAGATGGTGCGCTCGAGTCAGTGGTGTTCTCTCAGCAGGGGCTTGCTTTAGCCACCGCGGCAACAGCATCTTCACCTCTGTGTTTACAGCTGCGGTAAGGTCCTTGTTTTCAGGATGGTCATACAGAGCATCTTCATGGGCAGGTGAGGCCACAGTGTGATACACAAGCTGAAATGGCAGATTGAGCCTCCTCCTTCCTGTTGTGCCTAGATACGTTTAAAAGTCAGAGGTCTGAAGGGTAGTTGGCTCTGCCTACTTCCTGTGTATAGTCGTATTTTTTAGTACTCTCCAACGTCCCTCTGTAAACTCTAGGCCTGAAATCGTTATATTTGTTTTTCAAATGAAAACAGAGCTTTTCTTGAAATCACATGACTCTAGAAGCTTGAGATTGATAAAAAGCCCCTGAGATTGCTATGGAGACTGGTAACACTGCAACATGTTCTGCCTCCTTTTGACCAGGCGGCTCTTCTCCGCGGGGTCTCTACGGGTACCTCAGGCTCGCGCAGCTCTCCCTGTGCAGAAATGGATGGTCAGCCCCACGATACCTCATTCTCTCCAAACCAGAGAGATTAAGTTCAACTAACTTTTTTCTGGTACCTTTCCAGGCTCCTGGTCTGCAGCACCATGCTGGATCCCAAGCCTCACCCTGCAAGCCGGAGGTGAATCCAGGTGAAAGCCAGCTATTGCTGTAGGTGTCAGGATGACCAAAGCACGGCTCCTCCGTCTCTCTGTGGTGCTGGTCTCCATCTTCATGATCCTCCTGATCATTGTGTACTGGGACAACGTGGGAACAGCTCACTTCTACCTGCATACATCCTTCTCCCGGCCTCATTCCTCAGGAGCCATCCCTGGTATCGCGGCAGATGATGAAGGCTGGGAAGCCTTGCCAGATGTGGATGAATTTTTGGTAAAGCTGCTTAGTTCGAGCCTGAAACAGAATAGCTCTATCCCCCAAAAGACAGAGCAGCTGCCTGTCCAGGGCTCCAGCAAGCCTGTGGTGAGCAATCTGGAGGAGAATGTGCGGGGCTATGACTGGTCTGCACACAATGGCAGAAGCAGCTTGGACCAAGAGAAACTGCAGATAGAGAGGCAGAGAACACTGCGGGAGTTTTGTGCCAATTCCAGTTTCACCTTTGCCACCAAGGAGCGCTCCTTTGATGACATCCCAAACTACGAGCTCAACCACCTGATTGTGGATGACCGCCATGGCGTCATCTACTGTTATGTCCCCAAGGTGGCCTGCACCAACTGGAAACGGGTGATGATTGTGCTAAGTGAGAGCCTGCTGGACCGGGGGGTCCCATACCAGAACCCTCTGGATATCCCCCGGGAACACGTCCACAACACCAGCACCCACTTGACCTTCAACAAGTTTTGGCGCCGCTATGGGAAGTTTTCCCGGCACCTCATGAAGATCAAGCTGAAGAAGTACACCAAGTTCCTCTTTGTACGAGACCCTTTTGTCCGCCTCATCTCTGCCTTTCGCAGCAAGTTTGAACTGGAGAATGAGGAGTTCTACCAGCGCTTTGCCATCCCCATGCTAAAGCTGTACTCCAACCATACCAACCTTCCCACCTCCGTTAGGGAGGCCTTCAGGGCAGGCCTCAAAGTCTCCTTTTCTGACTTCATCCAGTACTTACTGGATCCCAGGACAGAGAAGGTGGTCCCCTTCAATGAGCACTGGCGGCAGATTTACCGTCTGTGCCATCCCTGCCAGATAGACTACGACTTCATCGGAAAGCTGGAGACGCTGGATGAGGACGCTCCTTATCTACTGCAGCTTCTCAAAGTGGACAGGCTGCTTCGCTTCCCCCCCAGCTACCGGAACAGGACTGCCAGCAGCTGGGAAGATAACTGGTTTGCCAAAATCCCGCTGGCTTGGAGGCAGCAGCTCTACAAGCTTTATGAAGCAGATTTTGTACTCTTTGGCTATCCCAAGCCAGAAAACTTGCTTAAAGACTAAACACGATTGGGCGGTGGGTGTGGGAGGGGAAAATCTGAAATACCAAAAATGTTTAAAGCCTCCTCATTTTTGCTCTTAATTCCCTTCCCCAGTCAGGTTGGTACCATGGAATATATTTTTTCTACTGCTTCCCCTTCTGTTTTTGCAATAATGCCAGAGTCCAGGGTATTCCAGCCAGCTGTGCGTATGCAAAAAATGCCGGTTTTTTGTTACCACTTTCTTCTGTTTTTTGTTAAAACGTCCCCATGTTTTTCAGTGGGTCGCTGCCCTTTGGTCACTCTGCCAGCTGTGTCCTTCTTTAGCTTTTTATTAATACTTTTTAAAAATTAATATATTTAAGATATTTAATACAAAGTGTGTGTCATGGCAAAGGAAGGGAAGGAATAAAAAAAAAAAAAACCCACTTAAAAGAAAAACCCAAGAAATGATGCATCTGCCTCTGTGTGTTGTCTCAGAGCTGCTGTTTTGAAGGTCCAGGGTTTGCAGAGCACTTGCATCTCTTTGGGAGCTGGGTTTGTCGGTGGTGCCTTCACCAGCCCTGTCTGCTGGCAGTAGCTCCGTGCTGGGCTTGGGGCAGGTCGGATGGGTCAGGGCCTGACTCTGCCAAACAGCCCTGGAAGAGTAGCAGTGCTTCAGCGACATGCACTGCTTACAGCTGGTGAGCGTGATGCTGGGGCCACAGGAAGGAAATTACAGTTGGGAGCAGTGACGTGGGGCCCCATGGGGTGTTTCAGGATGTGCAGGTGGCCAGTGCAGACGTCTGTGCTGCTGCTCCTTTCAGCAAAGTGGTGGCAGGGCTCTGCTTTCCAAAACGCTGCTTTATACCTTTTCCTCAACTACTTTATACCTTGCTAGTGTGGAGCATCTTCCCTGACATAGAATTGTCTGGTTGGAAGAGACCTTTAAGATCATCAAGTCCAACATGTCCCATTCCAGGACAGTGCATGAAGTTCCTGGGGGTTGAGGCCAACCTGGATGGGCAGAACATGCTCTTAGATGGACGGGCTGTCCAGAAATCGGCACCCAGGCCTCACTCTGCAGTAGCTTAGGCAGAAAGGTGGGTCACTGTATTGCAGCCGCTTACAGGACAGGGAGGTGTGTGCTGCTGCATGGCTGGGCACTGCTGTGGACAGTGCAGGTCCCTTGAGAACCGGACCGTGTCCTCATTTCGGTGCACTCTGGAAGGGGATGTGGCAGGGATGCAGATGCTTATCCCTCGGGAAGAAGGTCCAAAAGGTTTCTTCTAATAAGCAGAAATCAAGGTGAACTCAAAGTTCATTTGTTTGCAGAGTGCCAGCTACTGCTCGTGATGCTGCATCCTCATCCGCTGCCTTTCTGTTTATACCAAATGACTGATGCAGATTTAATCATCTGCCTTGCTGGGACCTGCTGCAGGAGTGATGGTTGCCCACTGTGCTAGGAGCACGTGGGCTGCTTCCCAAAGGAAATGAATGTGTTTAGAGAGACATTTTGTGTCTCATCAGCTGAATCTGCCTCTCTTTTTTCTCTCTGAATTGCTCTGCAAAAACTGTCTGCTTAGCAGATTGGGCAGGCAACTCTCTTTTACAGCTGAAATGCTTAATTATTTCCCTGGGCTGTGGATGGTAGCAGTGATTAAGGTCCAGGATAAGGCCTTGAGGCAGCTTCGTGTTCTGGGCGGACTATAAATCGGCCTTTTCCTCAGTTTCTTACCGAGGCCATCAGCCGACGTGACCTTCCCCTCTCTCCTTGTTTCCCCAACCTCTGCATGCCTACATCTGCTTGGCATTGCACGTTCTTCCGAGCAAATGTGCTGTATCAAGCTTTTTAACCTGTAATTGAAAGGTAATTGCTAGTAGTTATGCTCGAAACAAAGGGTTTGTTTCTCATCATGTTCACACCACTCTCCCCTAATTTCTGTAGAGATATTTGCAGTTTAAATGAGCCTGAAGCCATGATCAAGGTCTCGGTGCTTAGCTCTTCACAGCTTGGGGGAAAAGGAAGTGTCTGTTTCTGAGTCATTATTTAAAACTAATAATAGAAAAGTGTTGATCTATTCAATTTTTTTGCAGTTACTAGCTAATTGCTACAAAACAGAAAGAGGTTGTGAAATCTCGTCTCCTGTAATGAGTAATCCCAGGAGTTTCTTGGTTCCTGCTACATTTACATTTCTTCGGGGTGGCTTCATCTCACTCTACAAAGAGACCCAATGGTTGTTTTCATCTCTTGTCTTTACAAAGTGTTTTTTTCTCTTAATTTAAATTTAATTGATGTTTACTATGTGTAGACTTGGATGTCTGAAACCATAGTGCAGATGTTGTGCAAGCTTCCTTCCAGCTGCTTCCCCTGCACCTCTTGATCTAGTCCTGTCTCTTCCTGTCCCTCTGTCCATGACGCCAGCTTGCCCTGAAAACCCTCTGCTCCCTCAGTGTTCTGTTATTCATGGCCATGTCTTCTCGCAGGACCATCTTTTCACGGACACCGGCTGTCAGTCTGTCATCCTGGGCAGAGGAGAAATGCGTTACAGTTACCGTCATTTTTGGCAGCAAGATCCTGCTTCTGCAGTTGGCGGAGAAGGTGCAAAATGCCTGCAGATCCTCACAGCAGATGCTCCCTGTGATGTGAAACGTATCCTCTCCTTATGGCTGCGCTGTAATTTAACAGCAATAGAAGGAAAAGCCCTCCCTTCCCTTGCAGACCCTGGCTGGAGAGAGGAGGCTTTGAACGCACTGACTTCTCTCCTCTCTCCCCATCCAGAGGGGGTAAATTCCAGCATTATGTGCTAATAATGCCCTGAATCATGCCAAGGTCCAAAACTCCCTCTGTGCAAGGTTCAACCAGCTGCCTTCATCCCAATGGCTTCATCAGCCTCCCTAAGAGCTGGAGTCACAATGGATGGATGGCGTAAGGCCACCAAGGGCTCTGCCTTCTGTACTTTTCCTCTTTCACCCTGTCAAGTCCACTCTTTGCTGATACGTAAGACATTTTACTATTAGTAGACTTGTACCCAACCAACATGCTGGACGCTGCTGGCTCTCTCCTCGTTTCCCATTGCCATGCTTCAAAGCGCTAGCCAGGAGGAGCAGTAAAGCGCAGATGGGGAGGCTTCATGTTGCAGTAGATGTCTTCTGGGTTCCAAATAGCTTGTTCCTTGCTGCTTTTTTCTTTTGAAGCTGTCCTCCCCACCCTTCCACCACTCTGAATGTATTGTTAAGAAGTCAAAGGGGATCCAGGCTGCACTGAGCTTTGTGGAAAGACCACTGGGTTGCCAGAACTGGGATGTTGCCGCTGGCTTTGGGAATGTGCATTTTTTGATTTTTTTTGTTTTTGTGGGTTTCTTGCTCTGTTCTGATGGTGTAAAAGTGGAGAGGGATGGGAGAGAAGGACAAAGAGTTCAACCAGCCATGCTTCCTTCCCCCCGGTTTCCTAACAAAGCTGGAATTTGGTATTTGACAAATAATGGCAGAATGATTGGAAAGGGCAGGCGGTTATGCGTCTCTGCTGGCCTGAAGTCAGAAGAGGGCTAAAAATTCTGGAGTGTAGATGGCTACGATGCTAGTACTGATTTTATAAGGGGTGGAAAAATGCTTTGAAGCAGCCTATTTGTTTCTGAATAAACCTGGCTTTGTCATGGCTTGCTCAGCCTGCAAAGTGACGTCCTGTTCCCCTCCTGGCTTGCTTTTCCCTGGGGTTGACCACTTGGCCAAAGTCAGCACGGGGTCTAACCAGGCAGAGGCGATGCGCAGATGCAAAAATAACCTGGGGTTTGACCAAGATGTTTCCAGCCAGTTAGAACTGAGACCTGCTGTAGTGCTTGCTCAGCATCGGAGCCAAAGGCTTTACACAACCATTGAACAGTGTCGGTCCCTTGCTGTTTGGTGCTGGATTCACGGCTACGGTGGAACACATGTGACCTGGCCCTGCAGCCCCTCTGTCCTCCAGGAAAGGACTGTCAGGCCTCAGAGCTCTTTGCTTTTTGAGCAGTGACATGGCTTTGCCAGGGTCGGAGTGTGTCCTTAACACATGGGTACCTTTGCAATTCAGTAGTTTTTACCTTAACCCTTTAATTCGCTTGAGGTTTAGGGGGACAAAACTCCTAATTTTGTAGACCCATTACCCATGGTCAACAAAAATTTGCCCTGGGGTAATGTGTGAGGTGAAATGTTTTGGCTGTGTGTTTTGCATCCCTCAAGGTGGCACTGGGAGGATGGAGGGCAGGGGATGAATGGCAGCATTGAAAGGGTGGTGAAGAAAAGCCAGTTTGTTCCTTCTTATGTAAGCTGGACCTTTGCGGCAGCCCGCGAGGAAAGCCGGTGACTTGGCAGGGTGCTGCGTGGCTGTGGTGCGAAACGGTGCCAGGGAGGGTGCGGGCTCTGGTGACTTACAAGCAAGTCATGTTGCTTGAATTTAAGGGCTTGCCTACATTGGTCTTGCTCATAAACCCTCTAGTCAGGGGCAGGAGGGAAAAAAAAAAAAGGTAGAATTTGATAAATCCTTTGATACTTGGCTGTTTGGGCAGAGATGGGGAGGGTGGGTGGTGCAGGGCCTGGAGCAGGCATAATGCAGCTCTTCTGCCCTCTCCTTCGTTAAATCAAATCGTGGATCTCGCTCGGACTGTGGAGGTTGAGGTTTGTCCTTGCAGGAGCTGGGTAGCGTTTGGCCTGGGTGCTGTGGGAGAGCCCGCCGC
>NW_010394617.1:10962-18748 GCF_000710305.1 Buceros rhinoceros silvestris
CAGGACAGGAGTGATGCAGAAGAGCTCCATGCTAGGACGGGAGCGATGCTTGGCAGGGCTGCAGCCGCTGTGTCTGTGCCGCTCGGCAGTGGCCCATCTGAAACCCATTTTCTGTTCCTGGGCTCTGACAAATGCTGCTGCCGCTCCCCCCAGCCTGGCTCCGGTGGCAGCGGGGGTCTGTCTCGACACCCGCTGTCAGCGGCACTTCCCGTCGCGGGTGCCCTGTGAAACGACGGAGCGGAGCACGGCCAAGCCCTGCAGTCGGGCTGCTGCACTCCGCAGGAGCTGGGTTTGATTTGCGCAGCCTACGATGCAGGTAGTGCCCAGCCTTTGAGTCACCAAGGTCTGGAGCATTGGGGGTGCGAAGACACTTCCAAAGTGAGCATCCCACCTCCTGCTGCCTGCCGGCTCGCTGCTGGAGCTGGCAATCAGGCCCTGCTGCCTTGTCCCTGCAAGACACGAAGCTTCTTTCCCTTTGTCTCTTCTCAGTGTCCCCTCGAGCGTCTGACGTGTTGCCTTTCCTGTGGGACTGGCTGCAGTAGCCTGGGGTCCTCCCCGCCCCGCTTCCTCTCCGCTTTTTGTGGTTGTGCCTCATTCAGGGATGGCTGGAAATAAAATATTTTTTTTAAAAATAAGAAGTTTTAGTAGCTGGCTCCTGTCAGGAGGGAGATGCAAGATCGGCATCAGATCCTGACCCTTGTCAAGGAGGGAGGGAAGTTTCCAGAATGCTTGAGCTGTGGGTTTGAGCACCCTGACCCGAACATCTTTGAACTTGGCCCTTTTTGCTCTTTAATGCTCAGAATACCCAGCTGCCCCACCTGGAGATGGTATTTCCTTGCCTTGGGAGGCTTTGGGTCACAGCCTTAGCTTCTCCTTTGTGCCTTCTTTCTGCCCAGGGGGGCAAATTTATCTGTTTGCCCGCGGTGGAGTGCAAGGGTTTGGGCTCTTGCCATCAACAGGCCAACAGGAATGTGCTGAGTTCAGGAGCAAACGTGACACTTGGGGCCCTGGAGGCCCCTCAAAAGCTGTCATGATACTCAGCGGAAAGCCATCACCTTTCTGCAGGCTTTTGGTTTCTTCGTGAGCCTTTCCCTGAGACTGGAAAATTAATTGCTGCCACAGCATAGGGTGGGTCCAGAAAGCTGCACGGAAGGAGATGATTTAGAAAATAATCTGTAGGTGCTAATGATGGAGAATGGCGCAGTGGTTGTGGCAGACAGCCGCAGAGGGGAAGCGGGGCGGGAGAGCAAGGCTGTGCAGCACTCTGTGCTCACCATTTATGTCTTTAGACTGTTGCTTTTATTTCTTTGCTGTTTGGGTGTTGGGGTCCAGGCTGTCTGGACGGTGAGGTTTGGACTCTGCTGGTAGGCTCCACTGCATGTGGAGAGAGATGGTGACCCCTGGCAGGGCAGCGGGCTGCTAATTGTTTGCTGTAAGCCCTTTGGTGAGTTGCTCAAGCTGTCTTCCGTTTGGCCTCCATAAAGGGGGAGTGGGAGATACCCGTTTTCTGGAGGGCTCCTGGGTGTGAGCTGTGTTCACGGGAGGTTCGGAGGTCTCCAGGAGGAGCAGTGCCTTGGGCGTGAGTGTTGGAAGACAGGGCTGTCACATTTGGCCACGAAAGCCATGCAAAACTGCCTCAGTCCAGACTTTTCTTGCCGCAAGGTGAATCTGGGAGCTGTTGGCATGAAAACTGCCTGTAGTGATTCAAGAAGTATGTACCTTTCGGAGAGCCCAAGGGCTTGTACCAGTCCCATGGGCAAAACTGAACTATGGAAATGCACAGAGGTCATGGCTCGCTGTCCTGCTCCGTCCCTGGCTGACTTCCAGGCAGCTCGGGATGCAGGGGAGGCACAGAGCATGTCATTCCTCCAGACAAAACGTCTGTCTTTATCTTGGAAAGTGCTGGGCATCCTTGAGCAGAGGGCTCTCAGCCAGCTAAGATGGCAGTGAGCTTTAGGGGGTCTGTTGCTTTTCACCTAATGAAAGAGCTTCTAATTTTGTCTCGGGTTCTCATCCTCAGACTGTGCCAAATCTGGGTGTCAGGCTGTACCAGCACCAAAGTACTTCCAGCCCTGCCTGAACCGTGCATTAAACAGATGAAGGAGACTTTTCCTGACCCACCAGGCAGTGCCTTCACAAATCCCATGTTTTATCCCCCAGGCAGATGGATCACACGCAGCTTTGGCAAAGCCACATTTTGTGGCAGAGAAGCTGCAGTTTCAGTGTTTATTTCTCTGTCGTCGTAGGAATTCAAAATGGATGGAAGAAAATGCCATAGGGATTGAGTCTTGTTTTGTTTGGACCCTGGACAGGTCTCTGTGGAAAACATGGGAGGAGCGCAGGGGACAGAGAAGAGCCAAAAAGTTGTGTCAAAAAGACAGTGGTGGCCAAAAAGAGTGGTCAGCAGGGAATGGAGCAGGACTGGGAATGCGTTTCTAAAGGATAAAAAGGGTGGGGGGAGTTGAGGGCATCTATAAACAAAACAGGGATGCTACAGAGTGGGGAAATGCTGAGGTGAGTGAGGGGCTGCTGAGAAATCAAGCATGGAGACCTGCCCTGTTTGCTTTTCCAGGGGTGGGAGCAGGGGCCAAAGTAGAGGAGAAAAGAAATAGTTGAATAATAAAGTGGTGAAAACTTATCAGAATACAGCAGGCAAAATCCGAGGGGTTGTGATACACGATGTGGAGCAGGTTATCTGAAATAGATCTGGCTTCATGGATGGTGCTGGGACTTGTAGGCTTGGACCGAACAAGCAGTCATGTAGAGGCAGGTTAAAAACAGCAGTGGGCTGAGGTGCTCCCTGTCTGTGCTGGGAGAGGAAGGCTTCCAGCTTCACCAGCTGTCGGACTCTGCAAGCAGGGCAATGTCCATGGGGGATGGAAGTGCAGGAGAGATGGTGCCAATGACCTTTCACATGCTGTTGGGCACCTCTGTTGGTCTCCAGTTTTTCTATCTCACAGCCTTTGTGTGCCTTATTGATTTCAGACTCTGTATATTTTGGCTCGGGTAAATCAGAAGTACTTGTCACCTAGAATGGTCATGCTGAGAGAATAAAGCTTTTTACAAAGCCTTCAGTGACCTTTAGCTAATGGGAAATCAATGAACCGTGCGTGTATATAAGCATTTCCCAAGTGCTGGGTAAAGCTGTGCACAGTGGGGACCCACCTTGGCATAACACGCTACCCAACAGCAGTCTGGGCATGCCGGTCTTCTGGATCGAGGTCCTTGCGTCAGGTCAGTATGACCTAAACTTGTGTTCCTGGATTATCTTTACTTGTGTCATATATTGAGCGTGAATGTCTGTGTGTGGATTGCCATTTCACTCCTCCCTGATAACGCAGTTTCATTCTTCGGTTCTCCTAAGCAAGCTCCCGTTGTGTCCCGGGGGTGCTTGTGCTGTGCAACCACCTGGCAAAAGCTGGTGTGGGACAGTCAGGCTCTAGCAGTGGACGTCCCTCTGGCTGTACATCCCTGAGCCTGCTTGCTTTTTAACTGCTCCAGCTACCGCCAGCAGCCGGAGTGAACCCAGCACACGCAGAGACGGCTGCTGTGTGCACCAGATGCTTTTCACTGCGTGGGTCCAGGGATTATAGCAAGTCCCCGTAGGTGGGGCTGGGAGCTAATCCCTGCTTCCAAATGATGGGATTGGGGTAGTCTTGGTTTTTCCTCTTCTCATTTAGATGCCTCGAAAACGAGCTTTCTGGATTTTTTGTGTTCTCAAAATAGCTTGAGGTTTTCCTCTCGGACTTGCCAGCTGCAACAGGAGGAGTAGGGTGTGTGGTGGACAGTAAAACTTGGAGTGTTGTTCCGCAGGTACCACCAAATCGAGGCGATTCTGAAATTGGTTTTGCATCATATACACAGGTTTTCCTGGGAAAAGAGAGGGTGACAGCAGCCAGCCTGAAAACACAAGCCCTCTGTAAACCCGGGACAATCCGTGCTTCTGTTCCACCCCGCAGCTCCAGGTAGAGGTGCAGCAGCGAGATGAAGCAGCCGTGTGGTGAGGTCCCCTTCACGTACCAAACCCAGGGGCGGGTTGGGGCCAGGTCCCCCAGCACAGCCGTGGCTCCAGGCGACGGCACAATTTCTGAGAGCAAATCTGCTTTCAAATAAGATGCAAAACATCTTTCATCAGCAAGTGAGAACGTGAATTCAAGATGTCGGGGCAGGTTCCAGATGCTGTTGCACTTTGCGTTTATTACATTTTTTAGAGCTTAGCGAAAAGTCAGTGTGTTTTGGAAAGTCTTCGTGTTTGGGAGTGATACCTTTCACTCTGTTTGTAACAGGAAAACAGCCTGCTTGCAAAGTTTGCCTTTGGAATTGAGGTGCTAGCTGGAATCTAGCTCTTGCGTTTGTCAGTTTAGGCTAAAAAGACAACTAGAGACCGGGTTGGGTTGGGGTGGTTTTCTTTCTTTTTCATTTTCTCCTCCAATATACAGGAAAAAGCTTTCAGTATAGATTAGGTTGCTGTTGTAAGTGTTAGTTTTGTTTTTTTTTTTTTTCCCCTGGCCGTGCTGGTTGAAAGGAAATTTCCAATCCAGCGTAATTGCCAGAAACAGATTCTTTGGAACATTGCGATTAAAATATTCTGACTTGCTCCTTGCAGTGATGCCGTTCAGAGAGAGAACACACAGCGAGTAACCACTTTGTTCTTAATTCTGAGCTTGACATTTTCTTTATTTTTGTAGGTTGTTTTTTTTTTCCTAGTGTTTGCTTTGGACAAGCCTGTTACCGCACTGTAGAGAGTGTGATGCCACTTGGGTGTCCGCAGGCAAAGTTTTTCTGTAGGATCCTTTCGTGGCTCTTCTGTAGACCTGTGTAGAACTGGGAGTTGAGAGCGATTGCAGGAGTCGTCCCATCAGGATGGGGTTAACCTGCTGGTGAAGGACCAACATGTGGCCAAGACCTTGGAGACAACCTGTTTCTTCTGTCATCTTCTGATCTTCTGGGAGTTAGACATGATGTATTTGCCTCCAGAATCTCGTTTGGTGCCTTCCCAGTAAAAACAGGGAAACTACACGTGTTTGGCTTGATCTGCCTGACCCTGGCAAGGCATTTCTGAGGCCATTGTGCTACTGCAGCTCGCTGCCCCGCAGCTGCAGGGCTTGACAGCGTGGTGCCGGGACATCGCTCTTCTCAGCCCTTTTTAGACAGTTATGCAAAGAGAGCATGAGCTGGAATCGGGTTTGTTTTCCTCCTTTTCTTGTTTGGTCAAAAGCAACAGGGGATATTTCCCCCCTGAAAGAACAGCAGTGTTTGGTTTGAGAAAGGATGAAGTCAAGAAAAGGCAGGAAAAGGCTGTCTCATTGTGTTTTCAGTTACTCGATTGCTTTTTTGCACCTGCACCAGAATTCCTTTGGTGAGAACTGGGGCTCCGCTGGGCTCCCAGACAGTGCTGTCAGAGAGGAAACATCTTCCACTCCCCAGTCACGTCCTCTGTTTTCCTTCTCGCTCTTTCATCACTTCACAGAGTAAAATCCTGAGCTCACGTCAATCCCTCCAAGGTCTCTGGAGCAGCTCTGAGTGGGTGGCTCTGTCTGCAGAGCCCACCGTAGTGCTGGGCAGGCACCAGCTCCATCCCAGCAGTGGCAGAGCTGAAATTAGCTCCTCAGCAGGATTTTTCTGGCTCAGAGCTGTATCACAGCTATACCATTTCCACTTCTGCAGTTAGCCTGGAGATGGCTTTGCCTCGTGCACTGTAAAACTGCCTTCAGGATCGCGGCACTGACATAAGGCACTGGGGTTCAGTTTACAGGAAGGTAAAGCTCTGTGTTCTCCAGCAAATGCAGCCACCACCTGGCACACAACTTCTGTGCCTTCCTAAGCACCACGTGGCATGGAAGGGGAGGAAAAACCCAGGATTAGCTGCGTCAACTCCGTGAGTGTCTTGACTCATGTCAATGGGACTTCATTCCCCGTGTCTGGGAAATGCTGGTCTTGATGCTTTTTGATTCTTAGCACGAGCAGAACAGAAAAGAGCAGGGTGAGGGACAGAGAGTGGTTTTCGCTTCACCCTTGCTACGGATGTGGAGGAGATGGGCACATGTGCGAGGTCTCGGGCCAGGCTGCAGGGGAGGTCAGCTCTGGGATTTGTGCCCGTGTCACGTCAGCCCCGACCCCTGCGGGCCGCTGCTTTCGCTGGACAGGCAGCGCAGCTGGGTGCCCCAGCAGCACCGTGGTTTTCTTGCTGTGCAGCACAGGATTGTCAGGGGTGTGGGCTGGAAGGCTGCAAGGCTTCTAATGCTTTAACATTTACACAGCCACCCGCCCTTGTGCTCCTGGCTGTCCTCAGGCCAGGAGAGTGGAACTCACCAGCAGTGAAGGGGTTAATGGGCAGGTGATTTGAAGGGCTCCCTTCCCATTAGGGACATGTCTCCTTTTTTGCTCCAGTGAAGTTCTCTGCAAATAGAGTATTCAAACTGAGAAGTTTAAGAATGAAAGAGAAGGAAGGAAGAATAAAAGAATTTTAAGAATAAAAGATTGAAGTAAAGAAGAAAAAGATTTTAAGAATAAAAAAGAAGGACGAAGGAAACAGAATTGGCAGATCACGTTTCTGGTCTGTTTTAAGAGCAGTTTGATACAAACAAATTCCTGTATGTAAATGTCTTGGTGTTGCCTTTCCCAAGAGCACTGGGACTGCAGCTGTATCCGAGGGCCGGGATATATGACCAAGAGGTCCAGGCGAAGGGCTTTCCATCGCCAGTTCTGTTCCTGGGTCACACGCGGTTCTTCAGCGAGTCACTGATCTGCTTGATGCCTCCAGCTTTCCTGAGGTTACCACTAGTAAGTTATTTCTAAGGATTTGAAAATGCTCTGGGGCCAGGCAGGTACAGAGAATTACAGAAACCACAGTTCAGGTTAGTGGCTGCGACAATGAACTGGTTTCGGTTACTTCCTACCCCAGACAGCGCTTACACAGCAAGTTAAGCCAACAACTAGGAGGCTGCTGTGGTGCCTGCGGGGAGGCACTGACCCATTAAAAACCTGATTTTGCTGGACACCTTGTGTGGAGGTTTTAGTTTATGCTCATTTTCCTTAATCTGCATCGGGCGCATTTGCTAGTTTCGTGTGCTGCAGTCGGATCCTTTGCGGTTGTGTTTTTTCAGGGCTGTGTGGTACGTGCCTTGTGTTAGCTCCAGAGCACTGTACACAGGATTTTCTGCATGCAATAGTCTCTGGATTTGAATAGCCTCCTGGGCAGGTCGATGGTAAGTTGACATCTCTCTAGTCCTATTGGCACCTCCTTGGTTTTATTTTGACTTAGGAAACTGCAGTGTGAAGCAGACTTTCTTCCTGCCAAATAATTTTTTTCCTAGCTTTTTTTTTTCTTTTCCTATTCAAGTTTTAACGTCAAGCCTGCTCTGCCCATTTTAAAGGATGAAGTAGGTCAGCCCCTGTTCTCCTTCCCTGCTGCCACACAGGCACCTTTTGGAGAGTATCACAGCCTCTAATTTGCAGTCTGTGCAGCTCGAGTGTGTTCAATACTCTGGTCTCTAATACTGCCTATTATGCTGTGTTCAGTCTGTCAGTATTTGAGATTATATTTGAGCCAGTGGAGCTAGGAGAGGACTGCAGAGATGCTGGAGAAGATAAGTTATTCCAGGAAACCAATATACTCTCAGGAGCCCCAGGGGCAGCAAGAGAGAGAATGGAAATAGGTTACCTACTGCCCAGGCAAATAAAATATTCTTATTATAACTCCATGGGCACTATGCCAGCTCTCTGTAAGCAATATTTCTCTTTGCATCTCACTTTGCCAGTTAATTGGACATCTATTATTTCATGA
>NW_010394617.1:18874-29403 GCF_000710305.1 Buceros rhinoceros silvestris
GAAACATGGCCTGAGTGATGACTTTGGTACCCAGCCCAGTGCTACTGTGCACTTTCTGAGCCCTGAATTGTGGAAACGCTTCCAGTTGGTCTCTGCTCCTTCTCCAATTGTGTGTGTGAATTGTCAGTGCTGCTTGGTGACATTTTCTAGGACTGCAGTTCTGCCACACGCTCCTCCAGCATACGGCTCTTTCTGTGATGTTCAGGGCCCTGCAAGGATGGAAGCAGCTCCTCCTTCCCTGTCTCCTGCTCCTCTCCCTGCCTGGGGACCAGTTTTGCTGCTCCCTTGGGAACGCTGGGGCAGCTGGAGGACAGAGCCACGCACCACGTGCAGGAATGTGGCAGCCCAGGGCCAGTCCCCCAATGCCCAGTTCTCTCTGCCAGACTATTTTTGCCGCAGTTACATCTTGAAGCATCGGTGGAAGCAGCTAATTTTAAGCTGATACAATTTCTTTAATTCTTTTTCAAGATCCTGATTTTGTAAACAAGTTTATTTACCCTTCCCGCCCGACTCGGGGGTTATCCACCCACAGCTAGGGTGGGTAACGCAGACCAGCGTCTGAGCACTGCCTGCCCGGATGCTCCTCATGGATTGTTTGCAGACAAGATCCAGACCTGCAATTACTCACAGGAATTATTCAGCAAATAGTTTTGAATAATGAATCCCTTTGAGAAATTTGAGTTGTTTTGCAGGCAGGTTTCAGACAGAGAACATGCTCAGAAGTTGTAGCTTTTAACACATTTTCCCCTCTGTTTGCCAAGCTGTGGAGTTGGCATAGCGTCCCTTTCCGATATCTTCAGGTAGGATTAAACCACTCCACCAGACACATGGGGTGCAGGCAGAGAGTGCCCACCTGAGAGTCTCCAGCTCTGATGGAGCTACAGGCACCCTGTTGACCACAAGTCCCCCCACATCCCCTCCTTGATGGGAGTCTTGGTTGCTGTTTTTCCAGTCCGTCTTCCCTGGAGAGGGGCAGCAGGGATGTTTTCACCCATAGATGCTGCTGGCAGTATAGAGTATCAATGGCTGGAGAGCTGGACCTTGCCTGGTGTCACCCCTTTTGGCCAATGTTGCTTCTGTGCTCTGCCAAATCTGCACCTTAAAGTGCTGCAGCACCTTTGAGCAAAGGAGCTGTAGGAGTACAGAGTCAGGAGCAGTCGGGGGGAGAATTTGACATCCCGAGAGCTAAAAGAGGAGATAAAAACAACTTGTGAGGTCAAGTTTCTGTGGGTTTGTTCCAGCTCTTTCCCACCAGACAGTGACGTGTGGTGTGAGATGTTTTATAGCTGGAGGATGGAGAGTTTTGGCAGGGAAGGCAGAAATGACTGGCACCACTTTGTGAGCTGAGGCTGCTAGGGTCCTGAGTCCCATCGAGGGGCTGATTGCCGTGGAATAGGAGGGCGCTTGCCAGCAGGGAATCATGAGGACAAGTTGCTGAGCACCTGGCTTTTTTGGGGGGTACAAATGGTTTTCACTCACCTGCTCTGGAACCTGGAACTGGCCAAAGTGGTGAATGCTCTCGGAGGCACAAGGCAGAACCTGGTAAGTGAGGGACACAGGTCCTGGGCTGGCGATGGGATTTTAGTGGCACAACATCCTAATATTGGGGCCTGTCACTCACATGGCCCTAAATCTTCTGTGACTGCTTTTACAGACCAGGGAAAGGCTCTGGCACCAAAGGGGAGTGGAGAGGTGATTCCAGCCAGGAGATCTGCTTGAGCCTGGTCAGGAGATGTGTTTGAGATAAGGCTCAGGCTGTGGTTCAGATGAACCCCCTGCAGGCAACAAGGAGCAGTGGGAATCTCCCCTTCATGAGACAAACCCTGTGGGGTCAGGCTGCATCTGTGGGGCTGGGGACCCTTCAGGGCGAAGGAGAAAGATTGGGAAGGGTGTAATGTTGTCCTCTCCCCTACGCATGGTCCTGTCCTCTGCAGTCAAGGCATGTGTGTCCATAAAAACAGAGGTGGCATTGCCACAGCAGCAGGGTTTGTTCATCCTCACCCAGCACCCCGCGGCACAGATCTCCAGGTTGTCCTCCACTTACCCATGAGCTCCCATTGAACTGGGGTTGGTTTCCAGCCCTCCAGTGATTTTTTGCCTTAGTGAACACAGCAGCTGCACCTTTTCCACCCTAAAGAGGATTTGGGAGGAGGAGAGGGGGAAGTCATAGGTGGCATGGAGAGATGTGGGGCGAAACATACTGCCAAAATGGGCTGTTCCTCATTTTGGAGCCGTTAGAGGGAGAGGCCAGTGGTAAAGGTTTTCATCATCCGTGGACCAAGTGCCACACGTTCGCTTGTTCTGTGCCCATCGCCAACAGCCAGCATATTTTTGTACATAGAGAGGCTCTGCTCTCATCAGGCACCGTTGTTTGCATATTTGAAGCGCTACAGCCACAATCATCAAGGGGAGAGCAGCGGAGAAGGAAACAGCTTCAGACGCTCGTACGCAAATACCTCTGCCTGGGGGTAGGATGGGAATACAAATTCACTCGTGTCTCTGCTGGGCTCCGCACGTTTCAATTTGCAAATTCTGCATTTTCAGCTGCGTTTGAAAAACACCCCAAAGCTCCCACCGCCCCGTCGGAAGGGGCCGGGATGGGAAGTTCCCTTTCTCGGGATGTTTTGCCACCTAGTGCCCAGCTGGGAAATCTCAGCCGGGAGCCTGCTGTGGGCAAAGCTGGGGCCCTGTGGAGGCAAGAGCACCAGGGATGACTTCTTTTAGGAGAACGTAAATATTTTCAGGAGAGCAAGGTGACGCAGGAGCCTAGATTTAGGGACTTCTGCGGTTGAGACTCACTGGTAGTCAACAGCACTTATTGGTATCTTGTTTCTGACAGTAGACCTCAAAATCTTAAATTGTTCCACTGCTGCCACTCCTGTTGCATCTCTGAAAAGGTCATGGTGGAAAGTGAGGAAAGGAGAGGAGCAAAGACCTGCTGACCTGGGGGATGAGGGCAGGAGAGTTGGGTGTGAAAAGGAATGGCAGAAAAGACAAGGGTGACCTGAGAAAACATCAGCGACAAACCAGTTGCTGTTTTGTGTCTGTCTTGGTTCCCTCATCCTTCAGACAGCAGCTTGCTCCTGCTGTCCAAGTGTTTTGTAGATCTGAAGCTGATGGTGGGACTGAAGGTCTGAAGAGGAAGCCCTCTGCCTTATTTTCAACTGGCCAAGAGCATGTCTCATTGCTGTTCCCCTGCTGTGCAGGAGATGCTTGAGGAAACGCTGGTGATGGATGAGACCTGTCTGTGCATATCGGGCAGGAGGTTTGTCAAGTAGCAAGGGAGAATGACGACACTACTGACCCAGAGAGACCCAGTACTGGAGCAAACTCCCTGTCTGCCTGGGAGGCAAATAGTACCAGCTGGGAAGGCAGACCCGTGATGCTCTCTCTCTCTCTCATTGCTATGACAGTTTGCAGATGGTGGAGAAACGTTGGTGAAGAAGGGCGAGAAGGTAGAAGACCGATGGATCTGAAGAATCGCAGGTAAGCAAAACCTGCCAGAGCATCCTATTTGTCCGTTAGTCAGTGTGTCAGCTCTCCCTCCTGCCACATCTCCTAGAGACAGGGCATGAGCAGCACATACAGCCATTTCTGGCGCAGGGATTTGTATCTCTCACCATCACCAGGTTTCACTGGGAAAGGGGACTTGGAGAGCTGCGGTCAGAGGTGAATTCCCGCTGCTCTGAGATGCAGCCTTCAAAGGGCACTTGGAAACTGCTGAGGAACAACCACCACAGTGCCTGGGCAATGGTTTGGTGCTTTCCCTAGCCAGGAGCTGAATCAGGAGAGAAATTCCTGTCCTAAAGAAGCCTCCCACAAGCATCCTGCCTGCATCTGGAGGGCGCTTCTGGAGACACAGGCAATCCAGGGTGAGCTCTTTGCCATCTGGGTGACCAGTCTGCCCGACTTGGCATTAGCTGGCACCGTCACAACATCGAGCACCGTGGCTGGGTCAACAGCAAGGATGGCAATTACGTGCATGTCCTCCTGCCACTTTGCGCTGCCAAGTAATCTTGTGCTGCTGCTAATCGGGTACCCGATATGATCAAACGCTTTGTGCTCAGAGGATCAGATGGAAGCTATTAGCCTCCTAAATTTGCCAATAGGTGACTAATGGCTTCGAAGTGGAGTCTGCTCTAACAACCCTGAGATGTATAAAGGGGCTGAGAAAAGACAGGAGGAGGCTCAGGGCTTTGTATAATTTTTTTAAAAAGCTTCAACTCTCAAGTGTTTTGCAAGAATATGTTTAATATCTAATATTCATTTCTAATGAAAAGAAAAACCTGAAAGAAGTGCCTGAAATATTTCAATTACTTTATTGATTGGTATTACAAGGTATATGTTGCTAAGCTGTGTTCTGCTGTGATTCTGCAGCAGCTGATAAACAGCATCCCTGGCAAGTGTTCACAAGCCCTTTTTTATCTTCCTCTAGTTTGCAGCATGCAGCTCCGTGGAGATCAGCTTACCGCTATCTACTATCTCAAAAGCAAAGTACCCAAATATCAGTGTAGCAGGCACACGAATCATCTCAAGTAATACCCTTCTGATGGTCTTAAAATGGAAATAAAATATTGCAGAACAGAGTGATCATCAACGGCTGGAACAAAAATAGAACCATTGCTACACGCATTTTTTAAAAATTATTTTGCAAGTTTAAAGGTCGTAAAAAAACCCAATTTTGCTGTTTGCTTTGAAAGCTCAGGTATCAGAGGAGTCTAGTTCAGAGCAGAGGTAAGGCCTTTTTTACCATAAATGAACAGTGATGGAAGTAACAAAATCCTTGTCTCTAACCTGTGAGGGACACCGAGCTGGTACGTGGGGAAGTGCCGTTCAAAAGCACCATGAAGTCATCAGAAATTCTTTTCCAGATTGTTTTTTTTTTTTCTCCAGCTGGGAAATGTGATGAAACCTAGACTTTCCTCATGCCTCACAAAATTGGTGGTTGAAGGAGCTCATCTATAAATAGTTGAAGTTCCACTCACCTCTCATCAGGTAATCATAAAGACAGTAGATGTCTTGTATCCTGTTTCATCAAAGATCCCCATGGAAATGCCCTTTTTGTCCCTTGGGACGCAGTGCTGTAGTCTTGATGCGAGCAGGCGTGGGATGCAGGGCAGTGAAGCTGCTGAGGCATCAACTAGATTTCAAGGCTGAATTCTAAAAAAATTCCTCTCCATTCGTCTATCTGATATATGTTACAGAAGCATGGAAATTAAATTTAATGGCCTTTCTTCGTGGAGTCCAGAGGCTCAGTAATTTTAATGCTGGATTCTTTTTCAAGCTGATTTTTAATTTGACATTACTTTTTAAATTGAGTTGCTTACAGAATGAATGGCTGCACAGTGCGGTTCGGGGCTGGGCTGGGAATCCTGGGCTGCTTCCCACCGAGCTGGAACAAGACAAAAGACAATAAAGCACCATTTCAGATACCCCAGAATCCACCCTCAGGACACCAGAGTATCTCTAGGGTGTCATGGAGACCTGGGCCATGAAAGTACTAGTAGCTTCTCAGTAGGTCTAATGAGGTGTCACAGTGCGGCAGCAGACCTAGCGAAAGGCGTGACTTCCTATTCATTTCAAATCCTCTGACGGATCTCTGGACCAGCTACGTCATGGAGAAGGTTATGACTTCTTCAAGAGCCACAGAATCTCTGATGGTGGAGATTAATCCAGATATTAAATGTTCCAGGCATATACATGAAAGTCTTGTGAAAAACTTGGATTAATGTCCAGCAATTTAAAGAGGACAAAGTGGCATCTTCTTGTTACAGGTGCTTATAACTTCATCGTACTCAGTGACTAGCACAGGTCGTCATTCTCCAAGAGCACGGTGCGAGAGTTTGGGAAATCTTTACATAGTCTATGAAACCTGGAAGGAGAAGATTAAGGATGTGTGTTCTTTGTAAGAAATCTGTGAGGTCTACTCCTGTTGAAGGAAGCTGCCTTTGAAGAGAGCAAAGGTGAACTCCATGACCTGCAGCCCTGGAGTGCCTGGGAGATCGTGGCTTGGAGGAGGACTTTTGTTGGAAATCCGTGCTGACCTTGGGGATGTGGGGCAGCAAGGGCATGGGAAGCCACCTCCATGACATGGCAGAGAAGCTGGGTGCTTTCATGCATGCCAAAGATGAGGTTTGGAGCCACCAAAGAGCACAAGGATTAGGCAGGTTGGAAGCCAACCACATCAACTGAGGGCAAGTCCAGCAGGGAGGCTTTTATGAAAGCGTTGTGTATACTCTATGCTCTAATTTAAACTCTTCTGAACTGGTCCCACACCCTTTCCACTGCGTGGACTGAGGGAGCTAGTTCAAAAGCAGTTACTTAACAGTTCTGTTGGATGTTCTCTTAGGTCTATTATACTGCTTGGATGTAGGAGAGAAATGTGCACGTAGCGCTTCCGAGTTAAAAGCTGGAATGCGGTTCGTGTGTTCTCAGCAGAATATGTGTATCCTACTTTGCTGTTTTCTTTGAATACAGAAAGAGCGAGTCTATGGAGGGTCTCTCACCCACTTGCGTGATGGTAGGGAAGACTCTGTGACATGGAGCTCTTCTGGATTTTGAACGTGCTTTCGTGCATCCTGCACGTTGACAGCCCCACGTTACAGCCCGACCCTGTTCTGCATTTCCTGAGACTTCACTCCCTCGTGTCTGTTGGATACCAGTGACTCCCATTTCAGCTCCTCCGTTTCTCAGCTGTTTCTGTGGACACCCAGTAGATGGTGCCACCATGTAGCGCATTTCTGTCCGCGGTTTCTTATCGGAGGCTTTTTATGTTTACTTCAAGGACTGCACGTCTTATTCAGCAGAATTCCTTCCTTCTCCCTTTATGAAGATTTTTTCCCCTAGGTCTTGAATATTGCTCCAGAAGGCATGTTCTTCATGCCATCTAGTTTTTATAGTACAAATGTTTAGGAAAAAAACACCCAAATTGTGATTATTCATTTTTAAATGTATATAATTTCCCTGGATTTTCACAGGTTTTTTGAGTAAAATTCATTGCTCAGATTTTGTATTGAACCAGAATCTACTGTTAGAAAAACACTACGAAGCAAGTGGTTCTGGAGAAGAAACATTGTGAGTGCTCAGCGTCCTCCATCACGTCTTGAGGAGAGTCTTTGTGCTCCATTTTCAGGCTGTTCAGCAGCGTATTTGCAAGTGCTGAGAGATCCACCGTTGGTTTTATCTCTGGCCAGGCTGGAAGTCATAGTAGCTAATTTCTTGTAACCAGAGCTGACAGCAAAGAAACAAATGGTGACCTCCATTTCTGGCTTAGATGTCTTCTGCTGCACAACCCCCAAAATGAAAATACCTTCTGTGTAGCACAAGCACTTTGATAATTCGGGCTGTTGACTTGTCTGCAAAGGCCAGAAAAAAATATATAAGAGAAGGCTACCCTGTGGCCAAAACATAATACTTCATTCCTGACCCTTTGTTTGCTTTTGCATTGGAAGTTCCACCTGTGGAGCATTTGGTTTTCTGGGTCTCAAAGCATGGCTTTCCTTCAGCAGGCTGTTTAAATATTTACCTTGTCTGCCCTTCCCATCCCACCATCCTTCAAACCAGAGAAGGGAACATTTATCCATGGGCAGACCGGAAGATCTTGGAGCGAGTAACAAATATTTGCAGTTTAATAAAGACTGGAGCTTTCAGTCATCGAGAACATATTTCAGCCTCAATTTGGACTAGGTGATGAGGTGATTACTAAATCCTGGTTGCCATGGGGAAGGGAGGAGGGTGATTGCTTTTTGATAGAAGAAACTGAAAGGTACCTGCAGTAACTTATTACTGATAGATAGTCAAGGTGCAGTTGGCATCAGTACATCTTCTGGGAGCAGCAGTCAGTTTTACTAGTGTCGAAGGAGTCAGCTTTAGCAACATTAGTTATCGATGCTGAAGGTCAGCTTTTCATGCCTGGCTGTTCCTTGTATCGTCCCTTGAATTTTGTGCGACTGTGGGAGTGATTCCTGCAAGGGCGGTTGATTGAATTTGTGAGTGGTTTGGGGGTACTCACAAATCAAGCAGACAGCTGGCCACCTACAAACAGGCGCTTCGACGGTGCAAAGCATTGGTATGAAATGGATGCTGGAGGCTTCTTAATAGGTTAGATTATTAACCCAGTGTGCTGGAGAGCATCTTCTGCCTTAAAATCCAAAGCTCTTAGAAGGAAAGATGAACAGTGCTGGGACTGTTCATGGGGTTGCAAGGATGTCCCAGCCGAGCCCTGTGTGTCAGAGGGTTTGTGTTTGCGGTTTGGTGCTTGGAGCACAAAGAAGAGGCTGGATCCTTGATTAGACAAACCAGGCTTGACTCTTCGCACCCTTGGATAAAGCTGCAGCAATCTCTCTCCAGGGTAAACAGAAGGGAGAAGGGAGTGAGACTCAAGCGTAGCAGAGGTTATTTTGGTGATCCCTTAGAGGGAGACCCCACAGGCTCCACAGCTGCTAGTGGCTGTGAGATGATCTGCCACCGTCCCACGGCTCTCGGGGAGGCACCTCGACACTAGTGCCTTGCCAGGGCTCAGCTTGGTCTGTGAAAGCAGCACTGAACTCTGGCTCAGATGGGGCTGAGCACATCTTCAGGAGCTTGAGTGGTGGAGGCGGGTAGCGGTTGCTCTATCTGCTGGTGCTGAGAAGCACTGAGCACCTTAATCCTTTCCTGCCCCCTCTCCTGCAGAGTGTGGCTGAGCACTGCTCTTGGTGTCCTGTTTCTCCCTCTGAAAATGGGAAGTGTTTTGGGTGCAGCCATTGGAAATAAACATGAAAATAACTCCTGCCTCCTTTACCGGTCCTACTGTTGGTTTTTCCAGGGCACTCCACACACAGTAACAAGCCAGTCTGTTGCCCTGGGACACTGTGGATTTTCTGCCTTGTCCTTTTTATCTGTTTAGTGCTTCTTGTGTTGGAAACAGCCCCCAGATAGCCAGAGTCTTTGGAATGACACTTAATTCTCTTATTGTTCTTAATGATCAGACAGCGGTGGAGAGACATCACCGTAATTGTGTTTGTCTCCTTCACTGGCTTTTCCTTGTAAATTTGATCCTTGCATTTGTTTCTGATGGCAGATGTGTTAATGGCTGGGTAGTTTCAATGTGTTTATCTTTTCTGTGTTGTATTTTTCAGATATAGATGCAGTGAGAAGAGATAAACGCTTAGAAACCACTTCTGCATTAATGCCAGTAATTCAGAGGTTATAAATATAGATGAGAGAATTTCCGTGATTATGAGTATGTTTTAATGTTTTGTTTAATGCATTGACTCTCTGGGGACAATACCAGAGAAAACCTCATCTGTAAAATTTAAACGGCTAGCAATAAAAATAGGAGCAAAGAAAGGACAAATTAAATAACCATGCTTTTAAGTGTTTGCAGAGAGCGTTTGCTTTGAGGACCTAGTCCTTGCCATGGAGTCTGTGCGGCTCCAGCCCGTCCTTTCCTGGACCGAAGCCTTGGGCTGTGGAGCCTGCAGGACCAGACTCCTGACATCTCCTTGGGGATGGCAGGACTGAGGGAAGTCAAGTCCCAGCTCGCGCAGGGGTAGGAGGGAGGCATGGGGAGAGTCACCTGACATTTTCCGTTTGAGGTGGCTATGGAAAGGACAGCAGGGACTGCCAAAGCCAGTTGTCCTCCTGTTCCCCTGGGTGGATGGTAGACCATCATGTACTAAGGAGAGAGGCATAGAGGACATGACAAATTCATGTAGCCCCCATGTTAGCTCTCTGGTTCTTGAAGCAGCTCGTCCTTGCAGAGGAGGTACAGATGTGCGCTCACTTAAAGTTACTTTCTGTTCGTTCTTGCTGCTTTGCAATCTCGCTGTTTTAACTGTGTACAGTGTCCAGCTGTTGAGGGTCACACTTCCCCACCTCACCCCTTTATTTGCAGATTTCTCTTATTGCCACCACATCATGCCAAGAAATAAAAAAAATAATTAATGCTTAACTTTTCTCACAGTTGAGAAAGAACTTGGAAAAGAAACCCAACCCGACAATAATCTATCAAACCATTTCCCATGGGCAAAGGCTGCTTGACGAAACACACTCAGGCTTATCAGCAAAAATGAAACATTACTTCTCTCTTTCTCACTCCTTTTGAGTCCTTCTCACCAGCAGAGCACAAGTCTGCTCCCACAGGGCATGATACAGACCTTCATCAGAAAGTGCCATGCCCTAAGGATTTCCTCCAGTCACTTCCAATTGCCAGCATGAGAAGAATCTACGGGTTATTGGCCACACTCCTGTGCTACAAGAGCAGGCAGCACAGAATGCCCCTGGGTGTCTGTCTGGTTCAGCACTTTGTTTCAGAGCTTCACATCTGCAGATAAGAAATTTAAGGTCGTGCTGTCCAGTTGCATTGCATCCTTGCAGCCAACCGAACCTGGAGCGAGGAGCTTTCCCCATGTCCTGGTGGTGGTGTCTCTCTTGGCTTCCCTTGGTGGTGGGCATGGAGGGAGGGGAGCTGCTCCATTACCACTTCCCAGACCCCTGCACCTATCACTCCTCCCCCTTTTGCTGTTTCACTTTTTGTTTGTCGGAGC
>NW_010394617.1:29538-33110 GCF_000710305.1 Buceros rhinoceros silvestris
TTTGCTGTTGCTAGGAGTTCTGGCTTCCAGTTCTGGCACTCTGCCTCGCAGAAAAGCTTTGCTATTTCCATGACAGTTTTGGCAGCTTTCTGGCTTCTGGGCTGTCCTGCCTGGGCTTCAGGAAGGGAATTAGGGAGAAGAGATCAAGAAGAGCATTTTGTTATTTTACTTGAGAGCCAAGACTTCCCCGCTCTGCAGAGTCTTCCCGCGCTGTGCATGCCGAAGCGGACACGTGGCTGCTGTAGATGCGTTTTCCTTCTGAGATGTGTGTCTGTGTAGATCCATTTCACTCTCCCACAGTTGGTCCTGTGTGACATGGTATTAGTTAAACCACAAATTTCTCTTCACAGCCTGCAGTCACCCAGATATTCACTGATTTTCGGAAGGATCAACGTGTTTTGAACTTGATATGCCTACACCATTATTGGTTGGGGTTTACACTTAAGTGTACGTATTCCTTAGTTCTGAAGTACACCAGAAACGCCCATTAGACTGAAAACTATTTATTCTTTATTATCTTAATTTTCACTGCAAGAGGCTGCACATTATCAGGCTGCTGCATTGTTCCCAACAAAAGACAGCCTCAGGAAGAGACTTAATACCCATCGCACCAAATTGCTGGAGGATTTCCTGGAGGATACAGTTGCCCATTTTGGCCCCTGAGGGTCCATGTGGAGTAAGCAGATGACTGAAAAATATCCAACCTTGAAGGTAACCTGAAAATGTTAGTGAGAATTTCACCTTTCTGCAGGGAGAAAATTGAATATATTGCAGCTCAGATCTCTTGGAAAGACGTAATGTGGTATTTATTTCAGATATAAATTTGACTATATAAAAATGACACCTTCGTGCTCAGCCTCTGGTAGCAGATCCAGCTCTGACTTGTAAATTGGAAGTAGATCCATTAAGTCAATAGAATTACAGCAGCTGATGTGACAGCAGCCTCACCTTGACAGTATTTCATTCACTGTGGGCTTCGCTCTAATCTGCTGGTATAAATCAGAAGAAACTCCGCCGAAGTCAACAGTGATGGAGAGGCAATGAAAGAGCAGCAGTATCTGTATGTTTTCAGATGATCTGTGCTCGCTCTCCTGCCACAGAGGAGGCAGCGTCCCCACTGCCTCACCGGGCACTGCTAGAGCGATGGCATCACGATGCTTTTACACAAACTCTTGGTCATCCTTCCACGTTACTGCGAGGCTGCACCACTGCACCTCCTCCCTGATGTGCCAGGGATGTGCCTGTTTCTCCTCCTGTTCGCCGAGGAGCGGCACCTTTGCCCCTGCCTCGAGGCTTTTGCTGGAGGATTTTTGATACTTTTGCCATTGCATATCCTTTTCTTGACGCATTTCTGCCAGAGGCTGTGTTACATCATCAGCTTTTGAAGAACATCCCAGCCTTTGTGGAGACTTTATGAGTCAGCCCACTCCAGCTACTGATCCATTCTGGGAAACTCTGCAGGAACTTCTTGTTTTCTCCTGTGCCACCCAGAGCCTAGAAGAACATTCTGAAAAAGCAGAAGTGCTGAATGGAGCCTTGGGAAATCTGGGAGGGAGGCAGCTAGGGAGGTCACTGAGTCACAGGCACTCAACAATTGTGCTGACATCTCAGGGGCAGGTACCACTTACCTGCTGCTGGTTGAGGATGTTCATGCTGTAAATGGTCTTCCTGCAGGCAGGTGGCTTTGTGAGATTCTTGGGCTGCTGCTGGTAATGACTACTGCAGATTTAATAGTGTTATTAGTTTAGCCAGTCAGACCTTTATCAGAAGAGATTAACAGGTGCGTGAGAGCTTTAATATCCTGGGCAGCTCTTTTTCTTCCCCAGTAATTGCCTTAAGATGGTTTTATTTCACTGTCCGGATTTTCTTTCATTCCCCTTTTTATTTTTTAGCTTATTTCCTGAATGTTTTGCCACATTTTTCTTCCTCACACTGAGAAATAGCAGCTCACGACTTGTGAGTGTGAGGTAATGGGATAAATCTGCTTAAAGACTCATTCATACAACTCTTTAGTTCAGCAGCTCCGTTCGTGTGGTAAATGGCTGAGGAGAGGAAAGCAGGGGTTGGCTGAAAACACCTTGAGTGGAAAATGAAGAAAGGCAAAGACTATGTGGCACCCGGGGTTGCAGCATGTCCGTGCTGCTGCCCAGAGATGCTGGAGCATCACCGGCTTGTGGTCGGCAGGTCCTTGTGGCTGCTCTCCACAACCTCAGCCTTGCTGCGTGATGAGAATGAGAATAGTTCAACCCTAGAGCCCACACTGGCCAAGTGCAATAGATCTCCAAGCCGTGGCCAAGTCTTTTTCACGGAGCATGTGAGCCAGCCTGGGAATTCTCCCTGGTGGCTCTGCATGAGGACATGGTCCTCGGTGGTGGGAGGTGTGGGGCTGAGAGACTCAGCTTGGTCAGGCACCAAACGGCCACCTCTGGCAGGGGCAGGGGAAGGCCAAGGTGCCAGGCAGATGGAACTGCAAGAGCAGCCCTTCAGCAGTGCTGACAGCTCACTTCTCTGCAAATTGGAGCCAGAGAGCCTGGCAGAGCGCTGCGGCTGGGAAATGCCTGCCTGGTTAAGGAATGATTAAAGTCTGGTGATTTTACCCTGTAGTGCACATGACACAGTACCTCTGTGCACACAGTATCTCTGTTATCATAAAAACTCACAGAGACAGGGGTAAGACATGCAGGGACAAGCTGTTAATTCCTGCATCTTTCAGGTGCAGAAATATTTCATACGTATTTTTAAGAAAAAGACTCCTTGGATAATTTCCGCACCTCACCCCCCTTGCCCCTCCAGTTTGCAACATGAACCAGCTTGGGGTGCAGTGAGGAAACAGGGAATAGTTTGGGCATAGAAAACATTTAAAATCAAAGGTCGCATTGCAGCTCCATGAGAATTCCGCTTTACCACGCAGTGAGGATAATGACAAGGTAGTCTGTGCTCCCTGCTCCGGCAGTCCTGAGCCAGCTCTTCACTGGTGTGCTCAGGCACTGATTTCTTCAGGGCGTTTCTTGCAATCAGCAAGAGACACCAAACAGGGAGACTCTGGTGTAGTTTCCTCACTTGGAAAAATGTTCTCTGCAAGTGTTGCATCTATCTTTATTGCTGAAATACTTGAAAATTATTATTTGAATAAAATATTAATGAAATAATTGAATTACGTGACTGCCTCACAACCTTTAGTGAGTGGAAAGCCTTGTGAGACAGAAGGCAGCTCCCTTCCCTCGCCAGGTTGGGTGTTTATCCTGGCATTGCTCCTTCTCTGCCCCAGACCAGGTTTTCCTGGTTGTTTCAAGCTGAGAGTGAAAAAAACCCCTAAATCGGGGCAGCTGGCAGCCTCCGTCAGGGGCTGGTGGGGAAGCTTGGGAGTGGGCAGTTGCTGAGACTGCACTGACTTTACAGCTGTGTTGCGTCAGTTCTGAGTCCTGGGACTTTACCTAGAGATGTTTAGCAGGAAAAGAAAGCAACTACTGTAATTCCTGTGCCTCTGGGGCTGATCTAACCAGTAGTCTTTCATTCTCAGGAAGACTGGGAAAGTCTTACAAGCCAGGCGAGCAGTACTTTCCCGGAGGCTG